>NW_008353294.1:1143434-1145578 GCF_000622305.1 Nannospalax galili | reverse complement strand
GTCTTCTGTTTGCTTCCTTGGTTGTCTCCTTTGATGTACAGAAGCTTTTTAGTTTAATGAGGTCCCATTTGTTAATTCTTGCCCTTGTTTGCTAAGCAGTTGATGTCCATTTTAGAAAATCCTTTCTTATGCCTATATCTTGTAGGTTTTTCCCAATGTTTCTTCTAATAGTTTCAGAGTTTCAGGCTTCACATTGAGGTCTTTGATCCATTTGGAACTGACTTTTGTGCAGGGTGAAAGATAATGGGTTTAGTTTCATTCTTCTAAAATTGGAGATCCAGTTTTGCCAGTACCATTTGCTGAACATGCTGTCTTTCCTCCAGTAAATATTCTTGGCCCCTTTGTCAAATATCAGGTGGCTGAAATTGCATTTACTCATATTTGGGTCTTCAAATTTGTTCCATTGGTCTATGGGTCTATTTTTGTGTCAGTACCATATTCTTTTTATGACTATAGCTCTGTAATACAGATTGAAATCTGGTATAGTAATCTCCCTGGCTTTGCTATTAGTGCTCGGGGTTGTTTTGGCTATCTGAGGTCTTTTGTGGTTCCATATGAATCTGAGGATAGTTTTTTCCAATTCTGTGAAAAATATCATGGGGATTTTGATTGGCCTTGCATTGAATCTATATGTGACTTTTGGTATGATGGTCATTTTCACAATATTAATTTTTCCAATCCATGAACAAGGGTGGTCCTTCCATCTTCTGATGTCTTCCTCAATCTCTTTCTTCCTAAAGATTTAAAATTTTCATTGTAGAGCTCTTTAATGTCTTTGGTCAGGCTTATTCTGAGATATTTTATTTTTTTGCAGCTATTGTGAAAGGGAGGGTTTCCCTGTGCTCTTTCTCTGACTGCTTGTCATTGGTATATAGAAAGGCAATAGACTTTTGTAGGTTAATTTTGTAACCTACCACTTTACTGAACGTGTTACTAATTTCTAGGAGTATTCTGGTGGAATTTTTGGTGTCTGTTAGATATATCATCTGCAAAAAGGGATAATTTGATCTCTTCTTTTCCAATTATTACTCCTTTAATTTCCTGCTCTTGTCTTATTGCTCTTGCAAGAGTTTCAAGCACTATGTTAAAGAGAAGTGGAGATAGTGGGAAGTCTTGCCTGGTTCCTGATTTCAATGGGAATGCTTCCAGTTTTTCTCCATTTAGAAGGATGTTGGCTGTGGGTTTGTTATATACGGCTTTAAGTATGTTGAGGTATGTTCCCTCCAGTCCAGTTCTCCATGGTACTTTGAACAAAAAAATGCATGTTGAATTTTGTCAAAGGCCTCCTCTCTATCAATTGAGATGACCATGTGTTTCTTGGCTTTGAGCCCATTTATGTGATTTATGATGTTTATTGACTTACGTATATTGTACCATCTCTGCATCTCTGGGACAAAGCCGACTTGATCATGGTGGGTGATCTTTTAGATGTGTGTCTATATGGGGTTGGCAGATCTGCAGGTAGCGGTGGCTCTGGGTGCGCTTGGGAGTGTGCGTTTGTCCCGTGGCCTCCAGGGGGTGGCAGCGGGCAGCAGGACCCAGAAAGAGGTGCACGCAGGGGTGCCTGGAGGCAGAGGACTCAGGCAGCGCGCGCTCCCGAGAACTGAAGCGCTGAAGACGGCGCGTTGGAGCGTCGCAGCGGCTGATGTTTCCCCTTTCATCTCTGATTTTGTTGATTTGGAGGTGCTCTTTCTTTCTTTTGGTTAACTGGGCTAGTGGGCTGTCAATCTTGTTTATCTTTTCAAATAACCAGCTCTTGGAATTGTTGATTCTTTGTATTGTTTTATTTGTTTCAATTTCATTTATTTCTACCCTGATTTTTGTTATTTCTTCTTGTCTGAGGTGTTTGGGTTTTATTTGCTGTTGCTTTTCATGTGTGTTGAGTTGCAATATTAAGTCTTTTATTTGTGTTCTTTCCAATTTTTTGATGTAGGCACTTAGAGCTATAAACTTCCCTCTAAGGACTGCTTTCAGCATGTCCCTGAGGATTTTTCATGTCGTATTGTCCGTTTCATTTAATTCTAGGAATACTTTTATTTCTTTCTTAATTTCTATTTGGACTCAATCATCATTCAGGCAAAATTTACACATACTGGGGCACAAAACAAACCTCAAAAATTGCTAAAAGTATGAAATAATCCCAT
>NW_008353294.1:1127120-1143383 GCF_000622305.1 Nannospalax galili | reverse complement strand
GTGTGCCCCAGTATATGGTCAATTTTGGAGAAGGTTCCATGGGGTGCTGAGTAGAAATTATGTCCTTTGGTGCTTGGGTCGAATACTCGGTAGATATCTGTTAAGTCCATTTGATATATGGTATTTTTTAATTCAGTTATCTCTCTGTTAACTCTCTGCCCTGTCGACCTATTAATGGAGACAGTGGGATATTGAAGTCTCCTACTATTAATGAGTTGGGGTTAATCTGTGTTTTAAAGTCCTGTAGTATCATTTTTATGAAGTTGAGTGCACCAGAATTTGGTGAATATATGTTCATGATTGTAATATCTTCTTGATTCATTGTTCCTTTGATCAAAATTAAGTGGCCCTCTTTGTGTCTTCTGATTAGTTTTAGTTGAAGTCTATTTCGTCAGATATTAGAATTGCTACGCCTGCTTTTTTCTTTGTGCCATTTGCTTGATATATTTTTTCCCATCCTTTCACTTTGAGATAGTGTCTGTCCTTGAAAGTGAGATGAGGTTCTTTGCAGACAACAAAAAGGTGGATTTTGTTTCTTAATCCATTTTTGACTGGGGAGTTCAGTCCATTAATGTTTAAAGTTATTAATGAAAGATGAGTATTGAATCCTGTCATTTTTATTTCTACTTACATTCTTGATATAGCTGTACTTTTACACAGTTATACCTTCATTGAATTTCTTTCCACAACCCCTTGGGTGTAGTCATTCCTTTCTTCAGCTATTTGTATTGCTTCCAGAACTCTCTGAAGGGCTGGTTTTGTGGACATTAATTCTTTCAGCCTATTTATGTCATGGAAGATTTTTCTTTCCCTTTCAACTATAATAGACGTTTTGGCTGGGTAAAGTAGTTTTGGTGGCATCTATGGTCATTTAAAACTGGGAATACTTTGGTCCATGCTCTTCTGGCTTTCATATGTTTCATTGAAAAGTCAGTTGTAATCCTAGTGGGTTTTCCTTTATATGTGACTTGTTTCTCTTCTGCAGCTTTCAGAATTTTGTCTTTGTTTTGTACGTGTAGTGCTTTTACTATGATGCCATGGAGCGTTTCTGTTCTGGTCCTGTCTATTTGGTGTTGTATATGCTTCTTGTATTCATATGGGCATGTCTTTAATTTTGGGAAATTTTCTTCCACAGTTCTGTTGAAGACCTGGTCCATGCCATTATCTTGGGATTCTTCTCCTTCCTGTAAACACCATTATTTTGGGATTTTTCTCCTTCCTGTATCCCTATGATTCATAAGTTTGATCATTTTATGGTGTCACAATTCCTGCATATTCCATTCTTGTGATTTCTTAAATTTTTCATAATCTTTGCTGGAGTGGTCTAGTTTGTCCACTTTATCTTCCAGTTTTGATACTCTGTTTTCCATTTCATTCATCCTATTGGTGAGGCTTTCTCCTGTCATTTCTAGTTGGCTTACTGAGCATTTCATTTCCTTCTTTATTTCAGCCTGAATAGTCTTCAATATTTCTCTTTTCTGAATTCATTCAGAAGTTTATCCCTATCTTACTTCAGTTCTTTGATTTCTTTTCTTGTGTGTTCTTAAATTCACTGAATTCTTTTATCATGTTTATAATTGTACTTTCGAATTCCATGTCCTGCATTATCTCTAGGGGGTTCTCATTGTACTCCTCTAGAGGGCTATTGGTATTTGGTGGGGAAATGTTATTTTGGTTTTTCATGTTATTATTTTTTCTCTGTGATTTTGAAATGTGAATTTCTTTTGTAGTTTCTGATTCTTGTGTGAGACTCAGGCCTTCAAGTTTAGGTCTGCTTCTCTTTGTGAACTTTATGTGTCCTTGTGGTTTACTTTTGCACATGAAAAGCTGGTTCCTCTAAGCTTCCAGTTCTCTCTTTTGATTTTATATTGGAGTGGCTGGATTACTTTTGTTTTCAGGAGTTCCCACAGACTTGCAATTCAGATGAGGGTCAGATGTTTTTGGGCTTTCTCCTAAGATCTTGATCCCTCCAGGAACGATTTTGGCCTCAGGAATTTGGGGGTTGGACTGGCCTGGGAGCCTGGCCCAGGAAAGATACTGGTCTAGGGCATCTGGTGCCCATGTCACCCAGAGATGCAAAGGCAGATGGGGTGGAAAGTGGCCCCAAGGACTCCTGGGGACTGCACTGAGAAGCTGGGTTATTCTGGATGCAAAGGACCAGGAAGAGGAAAGGTCAGCCCCAGTGTCCCAGAGAGAGGCTGGCGGGTGGTGCTGGCCCAGGGAAGCAGAGGGAGGGGAAGGTGGGGCCAGGCCCAGAAGCAGTGCTCCTGAGGCCCAGATAAGGCACTAAGTTGGTCTGGATGAAAAGGATCAGGAAGCAGTATTGGTTCCCCAGGTGTTTGGGGCCCCAAGACAGGAAATGGGACAGGACCCAAACTAGTAGAGACCGGCAGGGGAGATGGGAGGGTGAATTAGGCTGAGGGAGTCAAGGCGCAGAGGGCACAATGGACACACCCCACAGAGAGGCCTGAGGGTAGGAGCGAGGCCTGCGACAGGTCTTTCAGGCCCAGGGCGGCAGAGGGAGGTGAGGGTGGAGCCAGGCCCAGAAGCAATGCTCCTGGGGTCCAGAGAAGGCACTACACTGGTCTGGATGAAAAGGATCAGGAAGCCATCAGTTCATTTTTTACTTTCATATTATTTTGCATTTTCACATACTCAGCCATCAATAACTGCGGTCTGACCACAGGAAATCTTTTGTTTTATCCTAGTGCTAAGTGGGGGTGTTTCTCCGTAATTCTTTTTAACGATTATAGTTGGTGTTTTGACTTCTCCTTGTCCACAACTTTAAATTCAGCCAGGGACCTTACCTTGCTGAACATCACATCAATTTCTCCTCTTCTTGCTGCCCTTTTCCACTATAAGCTTTGGGGACCTAAAGGCCCCACCTCACATAGGTCCAAAAGGAAGTTAGTGGGGGCACGGCCTGGCTTGCTTTGAAAGTCTGAAGAATACTTCCACACTGCTAAGGAGTGCATGATCAGCGCATGACCATCTTTAAGATACACCCTCAGTGGGGAGGTGGGATTTCCAGGTGCCTTTATAAGCTTTGTAACACCTGTAATAAATGAGTACCTGCCTGACTAGCCTCCCCGTTGCGTCTCAGTGTCCCCGGTACTGGGGGCAGGGTGGGTTGGCAAACGGCGTGCTTACTCATCCCCAATCATCACCTCCCCAGGGGTCACTGGTTCAAACCCCCCGGCAACTGGTGCTCAGTGTGGCACTCGAAGGAAGGTGAAAAGAAGAAAAGAAAGAAGAAAGAAAGAGAAACGCATTGGGGCCAATCAGAGGAAGTTCAGGGTAAGTAAGACCCTAAATATGGGTAAAGCAACTTTTAAGTTTGAAGACCTGGCGCTTTAAGTGTTGAGAGATTTTCTTAAAAGCAGGGGATTGGACTTGTCAGATCCTGTAGCTCAAAAGGTTTGGCCAGAGGTGAGGCTAAACAGAAGAAAAACCAAAAGCTGCCAAAGTAACAAGCGGCACCTCTGGCATACCCTGCTAGCTTCAGAGCCTCCTGGGCAGAAGGGCAGGGTGAAAGCGGCCCACTCCACCCACCTTGAACTAACGCCTGAGCGGGTCAGGGGCCTGCACGAAAGCCGGGCAGGTACCGACCCGGCCAGCGACCAGTGAGAGTCAGGGGCTTGCGTGAAAGCTGGGCGGGACTGCCCCCTGGCTGGCAACTGGTGGCAGTGGCTGCCAGGCACATTAAAAACAAAAACAAAAACAAAGAAAACCCCGGCTGCTATGAGGCTGATTGGAGAGGAAAGAGTAGGTTTGTTGCTGTAACTGAGGGGCCAAAGATGATAGTGGCCTACAATACATCAGTCAGAGTGGAATAAATAAAAAACCACCTTTGGCAGTGCGCTGCGACCTGCGGGTTGGCTGGGAAGGCCTGGCCAGGGAAGGTGGCTTGGGGGGGCAGGGGCCCGTCCCATCTGCTACCCCGCCCCTTCTGTTCTGCTGGCTACCGGGGAACCAACCCACCCCGGGTGCTACAGCCTCACCAGCAGCAGCACTCGCCAAATCCCGGGCCGAGGAAGTCCTTAGTAAAAGCCTACAAAGTTTTCACTGACTGGGGCAGATGTGGAGAAACCAAAAAGCAGCTCAATTCAAGGAACTCATGGCCATTGCTTTCTGACAGTATTCAGACTTGTAAGCTCCTTAAAGAGAGAGAAGCCCCTATTTTCTTATAGCATCTTAGGTAGCACCAAGGATTGCCTGGGCTTTTATCCCAAGGCAATGCAGAGGCAGACAAGGTGGCTTACTGCCTCTGCAACAGCCAGGGGTGAACCCCAGGGGACTCAAGCCAATTCCTTGTGCCAAACGGATGTCACACACTATGCTCCTTTTGGAAAGCTTAAGTATATTTTGTATCCATCGACACATTCTCACATGCCTGTTGGGCTACCACTCATATAGGAGAGAAGTCTAAAAAAATTAAAACTGATAATGGACCATGTTTTGTGAGTAAAAATTTACAAGATTTCTTTTCACTTTGGGGAATTCAACATAATACAGGAATTCCCTACAATCCTCAAGGTCAAGCCATTATAGAACGCAACCATCAAAACCTAAAAATTCAATTACAAAAAGTAGGGGGGCATAAGCCCCCACCAACAGTTTAGTATGGCCTTATTCACTTTTAATATTGTTAATTTTCAAAAAGATCAGTTGGAATCCTGGTTTCAGAAGCATTGGGGATGACAGGAGCAGAGACCTGAGGTACAGGTAAGATGGAAGGATCCCATTACTGGGCAATGCAAAGGACCAGATCCTTTGCTAACCAACGTTCGAGGCTTTGGATTTGTCTACCCTACAGGAGATTCAAAGCCCATATGGGTGCCTGTGAAAAACCTTAAGTGGGTAGGCCAGGATCCGACTGACTAGCATGACGGTCCATGGACAATAGTTCATGAGACAAAATTCCTCTCTTTATTTGTATCCATCTGAGGTGAAGGACTCAGCTCCTTGGCTTCACTGCCAGTCAGCCTCTTTGACAACTGGCTGATTGGTTGAAAGGAACATGGTCTCAGAAGTAGTTCAACTTGTCCTACGCCATGACTTGCTTTGTTTCTCTTGATAATGCTTATCTTTAAGTGTCTTTACTAGGTAATTTGGTGACAGAGGACCATTGGAACTGCCACAGACCACCTCCTCATGATTATGGACTCCCCCAGGACCCTCTCCGGTTGCCCACGCTTGGCTAACCGAGTTAGTCAGAGACTAAGACTGTCACGGGCTGACATTACCCATGTGGCTGCCCTTAATCATGATGCATTTTTAGCCAAAGATGGGTAAGATGTCCCATGACAAGTACTCCTAAGATAGGACATATACATGGCCAGGTGCATGATCCAATGATGGGCAAGGCTTGATCAGAGGTGACACAACCTACAACAGGCAAAAATGCATAAGATTAGAGGAAGGAGATAGCCATCCCTCCTCAGGGAGCCGCCTATGAGGTGGGTAACCCATGAAATAAAGTCAGTCTGGCCTTAAAATAAAAATATAAAGGGGGATATGTGGGGACCTAAAGGCCCCACCTTGCATAGGTCTGAAAGGAAGTTACTGGGGGCATGGTCTGGCTTGCTTTGAAAGTCTGAAGAATTCTTCTGAGCTGCTGAGGAGTGCATGATCAGTGCATGACCATCCTTCAGATACACCCTCGGGGCAGGGAGAGTGGGGAGTTCCAGGTGCCTTTATAAGCTTTGTAACACCTGTAATTAGTGAGTCCCTCCTGACTAGACTCCCCATTGTGTCTGAGTGTCCCTGGTACTGGGGGGCAGGGTGGGCTTGTGAACCACGTGCTTTCTCATCCCCAATCACTGCCCGGGAGTCACTGGTTCAAACCCCCGGCAAAAAGCCTGGATATGAGCAGTGAGCATTAGCTGTGATACAACATGGATGCGATGCTGTAGTGAATTTTTTTTCTGTCATACAAATTAGTCCATTGCTTTTGAATTCAACCTCATTCAGGTACTTAAGACATGGACACAATGAAACCAAATTCTCTGACAGAATGGAACATGAATGAATTTTAGGCCAGTTCCAAATGGATTCTTTTTCCTCATTTGTGTTCTCCAGGGGTCCAGGTTCCTGGGTGGGCCCTGCTGCAGAAAATTGACTGTGGAGAGTTAGCCATGGAAGGAGTGGCTTCTGGTGCCATCTTAGGACAGAAGCCATAAGCCACCAGGGATGTACAGTGGTGGGTGTGGAGAATATGCAGCAGGCATGGAGAAAAAGATGACCCTGGCATCTCACCCACATGGTGAGAGGGGGTACTTACCAACCTGGGATGAGACTGGGGACCCAAAATGCATGGACAAAAGTTAGGGAGACTGTGGGTGGGCAAGGAAGCTATCTGGAATGGCGGCCACCTGCTCTGGGCAGAGCTGGTTTTTAGGTGCCAGGTGTTAGTCTCTGTAAGTTTCTCCACCCCACACCAAGATATAAACTATAATAAATTCACATAGAAATATGTTATATGCTTTGTCTGATGGCACAGAAGATCCTGAGAGAACTGGGTGACACCATCATATAATTCATGAGTTAGGACTCCTTTGTCCACATCTCTCTCACATCTTTGGTGTCATGAACTTTCACCAAATGGCTCATTAAATTCTGCTTACAGCATTCTAGAGCTTCTCTAGCCTAAACCTCTAAACTCTTTCATATTTCTTCCACCAAACAGTTCAAAATGCCTAAAAACCACCTGATTATTTCATCACATTAACAAACCCCCAAGTCAGTATTATTTCTGTATTAGTTACTTTTCTTGTTGCTCTTAGGAAATATCTGCCAGAAGCAACTTAAGGAAAGAAAGGCTTATTTTAGATCACTCTCTGGGGGTGATTCAATAGACCTGGTAAGCATGGTGGTAAGAGTGTCCAGAGCTGTTTCAGAAAGAACATAAGGCAGTTGGGCACAGTCTGTCTACAGTCAGGAAGCAGAGATGACCATTCACTTTCCTCTTTTTTCTTCTGTCCAGGACCCCTGTCTGTGGAATGATGCCACTGACATGCATGGTACATCTTCTCAACTCTGTTTAAACTCTCCAGAATCACTATCTGAGACATGCTTGGATGGTTCTATCTAGGTAACTCTAAATCATGATAATTGGTAATCAAGATTAACCACAACAGTGCTATTTATTCATTTATCAAATGTAAACAAAATAAGAGGTATTTATTATTTCAGGTTATAGATGTTTAAAGTGGAGTCAGATATTAAGTATATTAACAGATGGACTTACATGATTAATATGTATTTTTATTTTGCAAATTTTATATTATTTTTAAAGCAATATTTAAAGTATCAGTACATAATTTTAATAAAACTAACAAATTTTCTTTGTTTTATGTGATTCAGTTCACTAAGCTGGAACAAATCTTCCTGAGTTAAAATTATTTCATTATTATCTTTACACTTTTATATCATCTTTCTAGAAAATAAATTAGCAAAATTTTTATAGTATGTAGAGTTAATAATTATATTGCTACTGATTTTGGTGGCAAATTTTATCAAATATTTATGAACAGAAAAATGATGTGTGTGTTTGTAGAATAAGATCATCACTTGAGCATGTTTTACTCCCAAAAGTATTAACCTAAAACAGAGTGTAATACAAAATATGGCATATTGTTTTCTAACTTTATTTCTTTCAGCATACTTTAATAATTAGTTATTGTATTAGTCACTTTTCTGTTGCTGTGATAGAAACACTGACCAAAACAACTTATAAAAGGAAGAATTTATTTGAGCTTATGGTTCCAGGGGAATTACAGTCCATCTTGGCAGGAAGGCATGGTGGCAGAGGTGGCTGGAGGAGGAACAGAAGCTAAGCTCTCAGATCATCACACAGGACCAGGAAGCAAGAGAGTGACTAGAGATATGGCAAGGCTTAAGAATGCTCTACGCCCACCCCCAGTGACTTACTTCTTCCAGGATAGCCACACCTTCTAAAACCTCCAAAAACAGTGCCATCATCTGGGGACAAAATGTCCAAACACTTGGAGCCTATGGGTACATTTTTATTCAAACCATCACAGTTATCATTACACATAATACCTGAGATATAAATTTTATACTACTGTTTCTCATTTGTTTATTAAGTATTCTGTTATACAACATGCAATCAAATATAATTTTTGTAATACTTGAAAATTAAAAGTGCATTTTAATGGTAATAGGTTTTTAAATGGTAAAATAAGCCTATATTGAATAATTCTTATATTTGAGTCTCAAAATGTATTTAAATTTAATATTTATAATGATAACATTTGTAAACTTTAAATTCATGTTTTACTTTGAAACATATTATTTGTATATTCTTATGAGGTACAGTATGATATTTCAGCATTCATATGCAGTGTATTATGATCAATTAGAGTAACGTGCATACAAATCACATAAAATCACATATATCATTTATTGGATAGGATGTTGTGCTGGATAGCTTTAGTGTCAACTTGACACACCTGGGTTGAGGGAGCCTCAATCGGGGAATTGCCTCTATTGGACTGGCCTGTGGCCATGTCTGCAGCGTCCCTCCACGGCCTGTGCTCCAGCTCCTGCCTCCAGGTTCCTGCCCTGAGTTCCTACCTTGGGCTCCCTGATGAACTGCGACTGGGAGATGTAAGACAAATAAACCCTTTCCTCCGCAAGTTGGTACTGGTCAGAGTGTTTTGTCACAGCAATGAAGAACAAACTAAGACAGAAATCCTCCAAATGAACCAGCAACAGCTGAATGTCTAAACCTTAAGAGGCTCCATAGACCAAGGGAAAGACAGTCACCCCTCCCACCCAATTGGTCAGCTTCAGTTGCATGAGGGGCAGGGTCTAAGGGGTGACACAGATGAAGCCAGAGAGGTTGAAGCTTTGCCAGTTTGAGGCTGGTGGGTGTGGATCTGGAAAGCTCAGCTGAGATGTAGGGAAAAGAGCTCATGGGCATCCATCCCTTTGTAAGTGACCCCCTCTCAGACATCATAAGCTTGGTTGGCAAGCCCAAATAAATATTTTTGTTTCCCAAGCTGTAGTTTATAGAGACATTGTATTAATTTGATGACCAGGTCTTAAGGACAGATTGGGGCCTAGGAGTCAAGAAGTTTGCAATATGCCTCAGAGAGGGCATCGGAGCCAAGAATGCACAACTTGGGCACCCCAAGAGAAAATTTGACTTTACATCATTAAAACAAGTATATAATATATTTAATTTTCATAATTTTATAAAATGAAAAACATTAAAATGTTCTTATATTTAGATGATCTTAAAACATTAATGTTGTTTTGTACTTTGAATATTTCTTTCAATTCATCTTTAAAGTGCTGTCGCCTGAATTCCCTCTGGGTCTCCTGCGCTATCAGAAAATACATATAATGTATTTTATGTGCATTTATTAACTTACAAAGGAAAGACAACCCAGTGCTTAGCCACACACCTCTGGTGCTGTAGCTCAGAGCCCACCATATCAGACTGCACTACGACTACTTTAGTCCTTGCTAGCATTCGCAGAAAATACATATAATGTATTTTATGTGCATTTATTAACTTACAAAGGAATGACAACCCAGTGCTTAGCCACACGCCTCTGGTGCTGTAGCTCAGAGCCCACCATATCAGACTGCACTATGACTACTTTAGTCCTTGCTAGCATTCACTCAGGCTTCAGGGGCCAGCAATCTCACCCCAGGTCCACAAGAGGCAGTCTATTCTGTCCTTGAGCTACTGCGGCTGGCTGCGCATTCCCCACACCACTGGCGCTACCCGCACATCTCGGCTTCCCCAAGGCTAGCGGCTTCTGTTCCAAAATGGCTCCAAGCAGCCACCCAGCAGTCCACACTCTGTGGCAGGCCCCGCCCCCTAGAGGAACTAGCCAATTAAGAGGTAACTGCAAAGGCATTCAGAACAGGTATAGACAAAAGAAATATAAATGTTAATGAACTGACATCTTGAGTCTTAAATAACAAAACTAAAAAATAAAATTTTAAATGTTGAGAGTAAATAAATTTAATGACATTATGCTTGTACATTATAATGTTATTTCTTTATAATTAAGAACTAAAATTCATCAAAATCTTAAACAATGGTAATACTCTATTCATAAGCATTACCACATATAAATGAATTTACCTTGTATGTGTGAATAAAAAACATTTTAATATGATCTCAGATTTTTCTTTAAAATAACATTCAGATATGGAGGTATAATTGCTGTGTAGCAGGCTTTTTACATTTACTGTGTAACTGTAGTCATCTTGGAGATCTAACAGCTCATATCCTTGACATAGTTAAAGAAACTTAGAATTTTATTTGCCAAGCAAAAACTTAAAAGCCTTATTTGCTTTTTATAAATTAACAACCACCTGCTAGATTAGTCAGTTGTGTATTTGGTAAACATATGATATTTATATTTTCAATAAAAGAAAATTGTCCTAAGTGTGATTATAATGCCTCTCTAGTGCTGTTGGAAATTAAAACTTGTCCTTTGCATGGAGAATAAATTTAAAAAATATATATGTATGAGTGTATTGCCTGAATGTGTAAGTGTACCCGTGTCATGCAATGCCCATAGAGGTCAGAAAAGGGCATCGAATTCCCCTGAAACAGGAGTTAGAGATGATTGTTAGCCACTATGTAGGTGCTTGGAATCAACTAGGTGTCCTCTGCAAGGGTAGCCAGTGCTTTTAACCACTGAGTCATCTGTCCAGTTCCATGAAGAATAAATTTATAAAGACATTCAAGGTTTCAATAATATTAACTTAAAAACCATTAATAGGGACCTGAAGAGATAGCTCAGTGGTTAAGAGTATTGGCTGTTCTTGCAAGAGGACCCAGGTTTGAATCCCAGCACCCACATCACAGATAACAACTCTCCTTCCAGTTGCAGAGGAATCCAGTGCCCTCTTCTGACCTCCATGGGCACTTCAGGATGTAGGTACACTTACATACAGAGAAAACACTCATACACATGCCACTGTAGGCAAAACCTAAAAATCAAAACAGAACAAAACAAAAAACTAAAACCTTTGAAAGCTTGGTATATAATTCCCTCTTTGAGTCTGTCCAAACATTTTAAATTGTATCAATTTAATAATATTTGTGTCTAAAGTCTGAAAAGAATCTACAAAAAAATGGAAAAATTATTTTTTTAAAATGGCATCTGAGGTGCTGGAGAGATGGCTAAGTTGCTAAGATCACTGGCTGCTCTTGCAGAGGACCTGGGTTGATTCCCAGCACTCACATGGTGGCTAACAACCATCTGTAACTCCAGTTCCAAAGGATTTGACACCCTCTTCTGACTTCCACTGGCATTGCACTTCATGGGTGCACTGAGGAAAAATACTCATCTATGTAAAATAAAAATAAAAAATAATAAATAAAATAATAAACAATGGCATCTGATAGTCTTCAGGAAAAGTAAATTTTATTAATTAAGAAGTTTTTGAAACTAAAATTATTGGAAAAATTATTCTTTAAGATTTTAGGAAAAACAATGTTACTATCCTTCAGTAAATTTGTAAAGTTTTAAAATTCTACCATTGTTAACAAATTTATGGAATTTTCATTTTTACACAATTTCTAGGCCTTAGGCTTAGTATTTAGAGAAATTTTACTTATATGACTATACAGAATTGAATGTTATAAATATAGCATTTAACCCAGCTCCCCCACCCTGCCTCTCCTCCTAGCATAGTCACTGGCCCATTTCTTCTCTTGGCCCCCCAGATCTCTCGAATATGCTCTTGGCCCAGACTCCCTACCACTCCCGGATCCTTTGCCTGATACCAGCCTTCATCCCTGGCCAGCCTAATCTCCAACTTCTTGACTCCAGCATATTTCTTGGGTGAGTATGACCCCACCCACTACTCCTTGATTCCCACAGCCTCCTTCACCCTCCCAGCTCCCCCACCCCATCACTCCTCCTAGCCTGGGCAGTAGCTCATTTTGTCTCTTGTCACCCCAGACCTCTGGACTACCCTCTTGGCCCAGATTCCCCACTGCTTCTTGGTCCTTTGCACCCAAATCCCCAGTTTAGTCCCTTGGAGACCTCAAAGCCTGTTCTCTCTCCCAACTCAGCTTCGCTACCTGAGACCAGCCTTCATCCCTGGCTGTCCTACCTCAACCTGGTTTCCCTAAACCAACCTCCTTACCTGACTGCCTGAGAGTCCTGAATTCTACCTGTACCAAGCAATCCTCCCAAACTGCACTGTGCTTGCTAACTAGAGGGATCCACACCATAGAAGAAAGACTGAGAGCATCTGATCCTCATCCAACTTGGGTCTCTGTCAGAAAACTTGAGCAGCAGGCCTAAAGCCATCTGGCACCTCCAATATAGAATCAAAAGAGAGTACCTGAAGCCTAAACCAATCAGCTTTTCATGCCCAATAAATAAACCACAAAGGGACACAATGGTTACAAAAATAGTCAGAGCTAAACTCAATGAAGGAAAGCTTGAGTCTGACACAAAAATCAGAAACTACAAAAGAAATCCATATGTCAAAGTCACAGTGAAAAAATAATAACATGAAAAACCCAAATAATATATCCCCACCAAATACAAACAGTCCTGTAGAGGAGTACAATGAGAACTCCCTAGAGATAACAGAGTACATAGATTCAAAAGAACAATTAAAGACATGATAAAGAATTCAGTGTATTTAAAGAACACATGAAGAAAGAAAAGTCCTTTTTGGGATTTTACAGGACTGTTTAAAATATTAGCGAAGCTATCAAGGGGAAAAAACACATTTTGGCTTAAACTACAAAAAGCCACAAATGCTTTGCAAACTCTGTCTTACCTTTTATATGAAAATAAGCAAAATGTAATGTACATATTTTTATATTTTTATTTAATAAGAGATGCAGAAATCAAAGAATGAAAGAAGATAGAGAGAAACTTCTGAAAGAATTCACAAAGGATTTAGAAATATGGAAGAATACTCAGGATGAAATGAAGAAGGAAATTAAACACTCAATAAGCCAATTAGAAATGACAGGAGAAAGCCTCACCAAAGGACGAATAAACAGGCAAATGGAATATCAAGACTGGAAGATAAAATCGATGAATTAGATGACTCAAGCAAAGATTATGAAAAATTTAAAAAACACAAGAACAGAATATACAGAAATTGTGTGACACCATAAAAAGACCAAATTTATGCATCAAAGGCATACAGGAAGGAAACAAATCTCAGGAAAATGGTATGGACCAGATCTTCAACAAAATTATAGAAGAAAAAGTCCCAATATTAAAGAAAGAAATGCCCATACAAATACAAGAAACAACTAGAACACCAAATAAACAAGAACAGAAAACAAACTCTCCATGGCACATCATAGTAAAAACACCAAACATACAGAACAAAGAGAGAATACTGAAAGCTGCAAAAGAAAATAAACAAATCACATATAAAGGAAAACCAATCAGAATTACAGAAAATTTTCAATGGAAGCTATGAAAGATAGAAGACCCTGGACCAAAGTATTCCCAGTACTAAATGACCACAGATGCCAACCCAGATTACTTTACCCAGCCAAAATGGGCCTAACAGACATCTATGAAATATTTCACCCAAGCACAAAGAATATACTTTCCTTCAGCGCCCCAAGGAACTTTCTCTGAAATCAACCATATACTGGGGCACAAAACAAACCTCAACGAAAGCAAAAAGACTGAAATAATTCTATGCATTCTATCAGACCACAATGTAATAAAGCTTAAAATCAACACCAGAAGAAACCTTAATAATCACATGACAACATGGTGATTAAACAACGCAATCCTGAATGATGAGTAGGTAAAAGGAGTAATTAAGTAAGAAATAAAAGTATTCCTGGAATAAAAGAAAAGGACACTACAACACAACAAAACCCCTGGGACATGTTGAAAGCAGTCCATAGAGGGGAGTTTATAGCTCTAAGTGCCTACATTAAAAAATCAGAAAGAACAGAAATAAATGACTCAACATTGCAAGTCAAGACACTTGAAAAGCATCCACAAATGAAACCCAAACCCAGCAGAGAAGAATAACAAAAATCAGAGCAGAAATTAATGAATTAGTAACAATGAAAACAATCCAAATAACCAATGAATCCAAGAGCTGGTTCTTTGAACAGATAAACAAGATTGACACACCCTTAACCCAGTTAACCAAAAGAAAGAAAGAGCACATCCAGATTAACAGAATCAGAAAGGAAAAGGGAAACATAACAATAGACACCAAAAATATCCAGAATATTATAAGGGAATAATTTGAAAACCCATATGCTACTAAATTTAAAACCTAAAGGAAATGGATGGGTATCTAAAAGTAAAGGAATCACCAAAACTAAACCAAGAAGAGATTAACAGCTTAAACAGACCCATAACACATAAGAAAATTGAAACATTAATACAAAATCTCCCAACTAAAAAAAGCCAAGGACCAGATGGATTTAGAGCTTATTTCTATTAAGACATTTAAAGAAGATCTATATCCATTACTACTTAATTTATTCAAAAGATAGACATGGAGGGAGAACTTCCAAATTTCTTGTATGAAGCCATCATCACTCTAATACCAAAACCACATAAAGATACAGCAAAAGAAATGAACATAGATGAAAAATTTCTCAACAAAATCTTGAAAACCACATATAGATGCACATTAAAAAACATCATCCACCATATCAACTTGCCTTTATTCCAGAGATGCAGGGATGGTTCAATATACCTGTCAATAAACATCATAAATCACATAAATGGACTCAAAGAAAAGAAACACATGGTCATTTCAACAGAGGCCGAGAAGGCCTTTTACAAAATTCAACATGCATTTATGCTCAAAGTCCTAGAGGAAACTGGAATAGAGGGAACATACCTCAACACAATTAAAGCCATATACAACAAACCAAAAGTCAACATCATTTTAATGGAGAAAATCTGATAGCATTCCCATTAAAATTAGGAACAAGACAAGGCTGTACTATCTCTACTCCCTTTTAATATAGGGTTTGAAACTCTTGCAAGAGCAATAAAACAAGAGAAGGAAATTAAAGGAGTAGTAACTGGAACAGAAGAGATCAAATTATGCCTTTTTGCAGATGATATGATATTATATCTAAGAGATGCTGAAAATTCCACCAGAACACTCCCGGAAATCATTAACACTTTCAGTAAAGTGGCAAGTTACACAAAATTAATGTACAAATTCTGTAGCCTTTTTATATACCAATAACAAGCAATCAAAGCATGAGTACATGGAAACCCTCCCTTTCACAGTAGCCTCAAAAAAATAAAGTAAATTAAATATCTCAGAATAAACATGACCAAAGACATTAAAGATCTCTATAATGAAAATTTTAAATCTTTGAAGAGATCGAGGAAGACATCAGAAGATGAAAGGACTTCCCATGCTCATGGATTGGAAAAATTAATATTATGAAAATGACCATCATACCAAAAGCAATTTATAGATTCAATGCAGTGTTAATCAAAATGTCCAAGAAATTCTTCAGAGAGCTGGGAAAAAAGCATCCTAAGATTCATACGGAAGCACAAAAGACCTCAGATAGCCAAAGCAACCCTGAGCACTAAGAGCAATGCAGGGGGGGATAACTATACCAGAATTTAAACTATTTTACAGAGCTATAGTCATTAAAACGACATGGTACTAGCACAAAAAGAGACCCATAGATCAATGGAAAAATTGAAGACCCAAATATGAGTACATGCAATTTCAGCTACCTGATATTTGACAAAGAGGCCAAGATCTTTCATTGGAGGAAAGATAGCATGTTCAACAAATGGTGCTGGCAAAACTGGATCTCCACCTGTAGAAGAATGACTAAATAACTATCTTTTACCTTCCATAAAATTCAACTCCAAATGGATCAAAGACCTCAATGTGAAGGCTGAAACTCTGAAACTGTTAGAAGAAAACATTGGCAATAACCCACAAGATACAGGATTTTCTAAACTGGACATTAATTGCTTGAGAAACAAGGTCAAGAATCAACAAATGTGACCTCATTAAACTAAAAACCTTCTGTACATCAAAAGTACCAACCAAGGTAGTGAAAAGAAAATCCACAGAATAGGAGAAAATGTTCACCAGCGACACATCTGGCAGAGGTTTAACATCAAGAATATATAACAAACTCAAAAAATAAGAAATCAAGAAAGCAAGTAACCCAATTAAAAGATGGACTAAGGAGCTAAACAGAGAGTCCTCAAAATAAGAAGTAAAGATGGCTATGAAACATCTTAAAAGATGTTCAACATCACC
>NW_008353294.1:1122532-1126416 GCF_000622305.1 Nannospalax galili | reverse complement strand
TGAGCTAAGCTGATAAATCTCTATACATATATATTCATTCTACTGGTTCTGTTTCTTTGGAGAACCCTGACTAATACAGCAATAAAGAAAGATGAAATCATGAAATTTGCAGGTAAATGTGTTATACTAAGTGATGTAACACAGACTCAGAAAAGCAAAGGACATATGTTCTCCCTCATATGTGGATCCTAGAACCAAATCCTTATAAATGAGTATGTATCCAGACATAACTACAGAAACAAGGATAATTAAAAGGACCAGGGAGTTAAAGGAAAAGAAAGAACCTGAGAGAGAACAGTATGAAACAGGTGTTACTAAGGGATATAGGCATAAAAATGAGTTTATTTAAATGGGAAGGGGGGCAGTGTTATACAAGGAAACTTAGAGATAAATGGAAAAAAAGGAGCTCAAGAGAGGTGGGACCATCGGAGAAGGGTATTATTAAGGTATAACGGGGGAAATGTGGTCACTTTAAATGGGAAAACCATGGTGGATTGGTTAGACAGTGAGAGAGATAAGTAATGCCTACCTAGTTTAAAAAAAAAAAACAGAGGGAACCATATTAGTCCAACAACCTATTTACAAATTATTCATACAACTATTTCAAGGAACAAAATAGATATCAAGTCAAGGTATATCTGAGAACTTTTGGGTTTTACCCAAGCTTTATCTACAAAGCACATGGTAATTAATAGTA
Organism: Nannospalax galili; assembly: GCF_000622305.1. Taxonomy (NCBI): domain Eukaryota; kingdom Metazoa; phylum Chordata; class Mammalia; order Rodentia; family Spalacidae; genus Nannospalax; species Nannospalax galili. The sequence goes on along the minus strand of NW_008353294.1, from coordinate 1,125,719 downwards.
CCAGATTGATGGAACTAACCTTCCTGGATGTTTAACAGCCATACTTTGAGGCCTATACTAATCTGGTCAGAGCGACTTAAAGGTCAGTTTTTGCTCCTTGCCTTCCAAGGTCCACTAGTTCCAGGGGACTACAGAGTATCTCTCAAAATGTCCTGTAACTGTGGTGAGTCACCTGTCCTCTTGTTCAGGGTGGCCATGCAGACCCCACCAGATGGACTTGAACCAGTGTCCAGTCTGCAAAGAGGAGGGTCAACACAGAGGAAACATTTCCTCCATGCTTCCAAGTGAAGCCAGCCATGGTCTAGCTGGACCTTTGACTTATCTTTACATAGATGGAACTGGTAAAAGAAAGGGACTATGGGCTCCTCCCAAGCCCATATGACCCCTGAGAAACAGATCCTCAAAGAACCTCAAGAGCAAAAATACATTGCTTTATTTGGGCTAACTGTATGGTCTTAATCACCCAAAAGGAAAGTATAACCACAGATTAAAGTGTTCAGTATATTTGAGAGTCCATGTGTATAGCTAAAAACTACATAACAAGAAACGATGCCAGACAGGAGATACCTTCCTTTAAGTTGTTGCCCACATGACCCAAAAGACTCCCAGACTGAAACCTAGCATAGTATTGGAAAAATGAACAGCAGACCCCAATCTTATCTAAAGGAATGTTGGGAACTGATTGCTGCTAGATGGGGAAGAACTGATCTTCCTGAAACAAGGGACTCTATATAGGCTGACTAGACTCATTGGATGGACTTGCACTTGGGAATGACTAGGGGCACTGACAGCACAGTGGACAGTAACAGGGATGACAGAGTATATGGGCTCCAGTTCGGGGGGTGTGGGGGGGTGCCATTTGGGATGCGAGTATAAAGATGAGCAAGATCGTTTTGAATGTTCTGTATTAAATACACAAAAAATCAATTAAAAATAGCATTTAGTCACGTTATTTATATATGTTTAGGCTACTTAGGAAAAACTAGAAGAATAAATACAAAAGCCCAGAGAGTGGTGGCCATAATTTCTTCTGATAGTGTTTAATGTGCCTGTCACGTTCAAATTACATCTTTAGTTTCAAAGCATATTTCTACTAAAGGTGAGGAAAATTATGAGAAATTCTCAGTCCTGAAATACTTCTGAGAATTGTTTTGATCAAATATATCCAATCAGGTTCATGAGCACATTGTCAGGTATTGAAGGTGTGTCACTACAATTGCTCAGTGTTGGTGTCAATGTCATTGTTGTAAATTAAACGTTTGTCTGTACTTATGCAATCTGATAAAGTTAACATCTCAACTGTATTTTAGTCTAGATGACAGAAGGCTTCTTAAAGTGTGTAATTTTTAAATAACTGCAGGAATCATGGCTTTAATAATAAAATGTTAAAGTAATAAATTTCACATAAGTATGAAAAGGCAATTGAGTAAACCATAAGGCTTCAATGTGAGTCACTAAAGTAGAACTATAATTAAAGCCCCTACCATTGTCTGGGGAAATAATATGTTGATTACTTGAGATGTCATAAATTATAAATTAACATTTTTGTTTCTTAAAAGTCAGTTTAATGTCCTAATTAGTAATGATTTCCTTTTGAAAATTATCTCCAATAAGCAAAAGGTCAGTTGCAAAATAAATCATTGTGTGTGAATGCTTAATTATAAACTTTCCTTTATTCATTGCATTGTCTACTCATCTCAAATTCTGAGTCACATTCATACATTTGTTCTGATGATATAGTGAGTGCACTTTGTGTCACAGTTCTTGTTTACACAGCGCTTTGCTTATTACATTTTTCAATTTTCTAATACAGAGATTGTTTTCCTTAACTCAATGTCAAAGCTCTGCATGATGGTGCTGTTAGATTCTCTTGGGCAATTACAGTTAAAACAACTCACAGGATCCATAAATATTATGTCTATTGTATTCATTCAAAAGTGGAACACAGGAATATCTCTAGATATTTTCTCCAATACTAATATGTTTTATAAAACATTTGATCACCAGAAATGAGGAACAGTAGAGAATGAACAATGACCACATAGTTAATCAAGATATCTTTACAGAGAATTCTGTTTAGAGACAAGGAGTCAGGAGATGTCTGAATTGAAATGAAGTCATTCTGGGCATGGTAGCATTTGCCTTTGATTCAAGCATTTGGGAAGCTAAACCAGGAGGATTATAAATTTGAGGACAGCCTAGGCTTCATGTAAGACCCCCGCTTCAAACCAACAAGACGGAGTTGCTATGCCAGCCCTTCCAAAGTAACCAAAAGCACTCTACCTGACATTCATTTATGCCTTACGACCTTGGTTCCTCTTGTATTCTGTTTTAATATTTAAGACACATGTGTATTTAACCTTAAGGTATTTAAGCAATGAGTGGGGAAGTGTAACCAGCCTGTCTGACCAGAAAGAACAAACATATTTAAAGAGTTACTTGTGACTATCAGACTGTTAAAGAAATGGACTTCAAGAAACTGGAATTTCCTCAGGAATCTCCTGCATGGAGAGGAAATGACAGAATCCCTGGGGACATCCAGTTTAATTTTACCAGAATAACTTCCATGGGAAAACCTTTTATTCGTTCTTTTACCTAGTATCTTAAGATTTATCATGTAGTTTTCAATAATGACTTTCTATACAGATCAAATTGATCCTCATGAGCTATGAAGTCTCAGCTGAATACAAACATTGTTTGCAAGAAGGAAGGAGTGTAGAGAGGCTGGTCCTAAATTGTTTAAAAGGCTTGAAAGAGCTTATGGTTTTAATTTTAACAAGTCATAAGGGAAAGGGGGAGTTTATTTATTTTAGAAAGGGAACTAATTTCTTTATATTTTTACAAATAAACCAAGGAAAAAAAACAGTTTTGGAGCTGTGAAAGTAGAAAGAAGTAAGTTTAATGTCCATGGGAGGAGATGGGACACAGCTTGTGAAAGAAACTCCCGAGAAGCAGAAAAACAGTGAAGTGGATTTTTATCCATTTTTTGTTGTTTGTTCGAGATAGGGTATCACCACACAGCCCTGGCTGGCTTGGACCTCACTATGTAGACCAGACTGACCTCAAACTCACTGTGATGCACTTGCCTCTACCTCCCAAGTGCTGTATTTAAGATTTTTAAATTTTATTTATTCATTTGCTTGTTTGTTTTTTATATATTTATACATATTTGTGTTTGGTGTGTGTA
>NW_008353294.1:1095941-1122157 GCF_000622305.1 Nannospalax galili | reverse complement strand
CGTGGTGGCGCACGCCTTTAGTCCTGGCACTCAGGAGGCGGAGGCAGGTCGATCTCTGTGAGTTCTTGGTCTACATAGTGAGTGCCAGGCCAGCTGGGGCTACAGGGAGACCCTGTCTCAAAAAGGCAAAAAAAAAAAAAAAAAAAAAAAAGGAAAAACTCAAATGCTCGAGGTACTCAGAGATCGACTAGGACAGGCATAGGAGAGACTGATATACATAGACGTTCAGTCATGTCTTATGATAATGGAAATGTTGTCAGTGAATTCAAGCAAATTGTTGTCATATGGTAACTCACTATCAGGACTGAGAGCACTTCTTATGTACAACAGAGGGAATGTGTCTAAATTGAATGTAAAGATTTTCAGCTTTGTAATACTAGAAAATTCCACTTCTAAACCATGATATAAAGCAGAATGGAAGCCAATGAAATGCAACTCTGTTCAAGAAAAATAATTGTAATTTCATAATTACTGTGAATAAACATCTGCAGATACAGAGAACCTCTGTAGAGGCAATTATAATAAAATAAATGAGGATGAATGTTGGGCTGGAAAGTTGGAATGGATACTTGGAAACCATATGAGGAATAATAATTCTCAATAATAAACTAGAAAAAAAACTAGAAAGAAAAATGATATTGCATAAAATAGTAATAGTGGGGCTACCATGGTGGAGCACACCTTTAATCCCGTCACTCAGGAGGCAGAGGCAGGTGGATCTCTGTGAGTTCAAGGCCAGTCTGGTCTACATAGTGAGTGACAGGACAGCTGGGGCTACAAGGATACCCTGTCTCAAAAAGACCAGAAAAAAAATAGTAATAGTGATTCAGATGATCTGCTTGAAGGAAAAGACTCAGAATTCACAGATAAAGGAAAGCGTCATGGACGAACAGATGAAAGATACAGGGAAAACACAGGGGCCAACCTGCCTATTTCTTGCACAAGGACAAGTTTTGGTAGAGCTGGTGTTGATAAATAGAAGAAGGCAGAGTTAAAATGGAAGATTTATATGTGTCTTTAAAGAATGAAAGAAAAAAAAGGTTTTTTCTAGAGCCTATGCAGGGAACAAAAAAGCTTTGTGACAGGCAGTTAAAAATAACTAACATCAAATATGTGAAGGTGATCAAATATTACATATTTGCAGAAAACAGTCATTGCTTCTTCTGCACTAGTACATAGCGGTAGAAATTGAACAATAACACAAACTAAATAAATAATTTAAAGTTTTGGTGAGTGGGCTATGGAATCAATGTAAAGTGTTAGTAAAATACTATGACATAAGACCCTTTAGTGTGATCTCAGATGACTTTTCTATACATTTTTATTATTTTTATTTAATGTGTATGTGTATATTGTTTGCATGTATGTGAGTGCACCCGTGTCGTGCAATGCTGAAGAGGTCAGAAGAGGGCATCAGATTCCCCTGGAACTGGAGTTAAGGACAGTTTGTAGCCACCATGTGGGTGCTGGGAATTGAACCTGAGTCCTCTGCAAGAGCAGTCAGTGCTCTTAACTGCTGAGCCATCTCTCCAGCTCCATTTTATTTATTATTTTTATTTTATTTATGTTTATGAGTTAGTGCCTCAATGTATAAGTGCACCTGTTTTGTGCAATGCCAGTGGAGGTCAGAAGAGTGCATCAGATTCCCTCGAACTGGAGTTATGGATGGTTATTAGCTGTCATATGGGTCCTGAGAACTGAACCTGAGTCTTCTGTAAGAGAAGCCTGTGCTCTTAAGCACTGAATCATTTCTATAGACCCTATTATTGTATAAACTTCATATGTATATTTATATAGAAGAGTTTAATTGGAGTTATCCTACACAGGGAACTGAGCTTAATCTTGAAGTTCCAAGATACCAAATATAAGACTCAGTGCCAGGTTTGGGATATCTCCCTTCCAGCTGTTCATCAGAGTTGTTCAAGAGATTTCCAAAACAGTACATGCTCTTGTCATTAGTCTTGGTTGTCCACCAGAACTTGATGTTAAGAGCCTATTTCTGAAGGTACCACACATATTGGTTACAGGACATGGAAAAATATACTTGGTATTGATAATGAAGCTTCTTCCCTGCTGGCTAGCTCTCATAGTACTAGAAGGTAATATGCAGGCCATTGAGGGGAAAGGTAATCAACAGTATTACTCAGCTGTGAACCATGTGAACTGAAATATGGCCAGTGTGGTGAGATATACCCATGGGTGCAATAGTAGCATGAATGTTATGGGCATGACCAAATACTTTCTGATTGGGTTTAAGGCCAGATCCACAATAACCTAGAAATTTTGATGTTGCAGCTGGTATTGTTTGTTTGCTTATTTATTTTTAATATAGTCAATGATTTTAAGCTAAAACAATCAGAGAAAGTCAGTTTTCTGAATATTTGGGATCCAAGTACTTCGGAAAGTTCAAGACTTGGTTATGGTGACAGTCAGTTCCCAGGGATAGATCTATGAGACCATAGCTCCCAGAGACCCACAAATAGCCACACTGGTCAGGGTGTGCATGCCCCCAAACAATTACAGTGTGAGTTTTAATGACAATGGAAAATAGTGGGAAGAAGTAGGAGATTACAGGATACACTTTACTATGTTTTTAAAAGATTTACTTTTCTTAACGTGTATTACTGTGTGCACATATGAGTGAAGCTGCCCTCAGAGTCCAGAGAATTGTATCAATCCAGATTCCCCTGAATCCTTCCTGAACTCACAGAAGGTTGTGCACTGCCCACTGGGAACTGAATTTGTATCCTCTACAGGAGTAGTAAGTGCTCTTAACCACTGACCCATGTCTTCAACACTACTTTACTACTTTTAATAAAGATTATTGCAGTTTGTTAATAGATATGATATTTACAAAGCAAGAAGAGAGGAAAAATCTTTAAAATGTTTTTATATCACAGATAAGACATATTGATTGAATCAAAGAATTATTTGAGATGAGGAAAGTGAATAGACTCAGAATATTTTTGGAATATGAATTTCATTTTTTTAAGTATTTTTAAGATTATTTTAAGGCTTTTTGAATGAAGGCTTAGATGACAAAAGAATGATAAAGTCCTTGACATACATATTCAAGTATGGTTCCTAGGATTTCCTGAACATCCGAGAAATAGAAATTCCATTGATTAAGATGAAAGAGACTGGGCATTGAAGAGGTTTATTAATCCCTCAACTCTCACGAGTGAACCTAATGCAAGAGAGTGCAATGCAAACAGAAGACCACAATCAGCCAAGGTGTAGTGAACAAGAGACTGCAGAGTATGTGTCCCTAGATAGGACTCCTGTATTAAACCTCACTCATCCATGGCTCAGGCACCATTGTGAAATGGCCAGTGGAGTAGGGGAGGACAATTGACAGGGCCAGGGTTGGTGCATGAATATAAGGAAGCAGTGGCTTTCATGCCACTGGAACTTGCTCATATGATTGCAGCAGTCGTGCCAACCTGCACAATATCCACGCTGGCTCAGTCAGACAAAACCCCAGCATACACCTGGGGAAATGGGAAGTAGGCCCCAAGCTTCGCAGAGGAACTCTTGGAAACTGATACTTCTGAGTGAGGAAGAGTTAATCTTTTTAAAGGAGTCATTCTAGATAGGCTGACTAGACTCCAGTGTGTGAATTTGCACGGAGGGACATTGGTTACAAAAGCTTGACCAGATAGGTCTTAACATATATAACAGAATACATGAAATCTTAATGGGGGGTGGTTATAGGGGATACAGATAGGGGATGGGGTCTAAATATGTTTAAGATTTGTTTTATGAAGTGCACAAAATTCAGTGAAAATATACATTAAAAATTGAGATGGGTAAGGTAACATTTAAAAAGTGTTTGTTTAAAGAATGAAACTTTTCTGAAATAAAACCAGAAACATTAGAGAATATCACACTAAAACATTTGGAAAACACCAAAAACTGAATGCATACAAAAATTTATTAGCATCGTGACTAGAGACACGGCTCAAAAGTTAAGAGCTCTTGCTGCTCTCCCAGAGGACCTGAGTTTGCTTCCCAACAATCCGTATCAAGTGTCTTATAATTTGGGCTGTAACTCCAGCTCCAGGGGATCACAGTGTCGTCTCCTAGCCTCTGTAGTCACACACACAAACACACACACACACACATAGCATATACACAGACTCACACACATACATATAAATATAAATAAACCTTTAAAAATGTAAAATTATGTGTGAGCAGAAATCTTGAAACATTTATAACATTTAATGAGTTTTTGTTTGTCCTTTAATCAGTGTCTCTCTGTGTATGCAAGGTTACTTTCAACTCATAAACTACCCTGTGCCTCGGCTTCCTGAATGCTGTGGTTGTAATCATGTGTCAATAAGCCACATCCCTATTTAAATTATTTATCCACAGATACTTCAGTCCATGTATGCCAATTCTTTATAATTGTGGAAAATATGAAACACAAATTAAGAAAAAGAATTCTTAAAAATCTCTGTGATAATTTACTGACTCTAAATTCACTAAGTCTCAACAATAGACTATTTGGTAATGATTAGAATGACCCAAACAAAATCATTTTGTCTGTTTTGCAAGTCACTAAGTATAATATCACTATATGGCCCATTTAGAAGCAGCATTATTTTCTTAAATCATTTAAATAATTAAGGAATATTCATCTGCTCTACATACCACTCTGAAAAAAATAGTGTTTTGAACTTCTGATTCCTATAATTTCAATAACACTAATTTTATAGTCATAAAAATCATATTACATATGATTAAGAAGAATCAGACAAAGGTTATAATTTTATATTCATTACTTTCCTATATTTAATATTAAGAGCCTTAATGGATACAATTCTCATTCTGTAGATAAGAAAACTGATGGAATTATCTTGACACAACCATAAATTATAATCAAATTTTCTTGAAATCAATAACTTTTCTATTATTTTGAAAGTTTAACATGTGCCCTCGAAAAATTAATCTTTGCATATACGCATACACATAGACATGTACTGTGCATATCCGCACAAATATTCAGGAAGTGTAGAACACTTTATTCAACATGTGTTCTGAAGAAACTGTGAAAAAAAACTACCAATAATGCCCACAGACATCTCTAATGTGAGAAGAAGTTCAAATAACACATTTATATTAGCGATCTCAAAGTCATCTTCAGAGAAAATACATCTGATAGAACTTTGACGTGATATTTTAGGATAAATAGCTTCCCTGACATAATTAAATAAAGAATGCCACCTCAGTCAATTATAGGAACAAAACATCATCAATAATATTGACGTTAGGCAACCTTAGCAACCCCTTGCTCCACACTAGGTATGCTTCATAATTTACTGTATTTTCTTGTTACAGGAATTGAGTTTGCATTTGAGGAAGTTGCAGAACACAAATTCTATGCCTAAGCAGTCTGGCTTATAATCATTAAGAATATTTTGAAGGGCTTAAGAGGTATGTATCAGCATGTAGTAACTGTCTGAGGTCCATTTAATTTTCCTTATATTTGATAATTGAAGAGTTATATTTAGATACTAGTTTTAGTCCCTTATTTAGGAGAGTAAAATAAGTCTTGTGCATTGACAAAAAATGTTGACCTTCACTAAATGAATGAGGTTGCACATAAGTCCAGGCAGTTGTCCATCTTCTTGACATAAACACATATTCTTTGGACCTCTCCTCCTTCTATTTTCCATATATATATTTTGATTCTTTTCAAAAGGACATGGATACATATTAGGCTAAGTTACTCAGTGATTACAACCAATTATCTCTTATTATTGTTAATACCAAAAGATTTATCATTCTTCATAAATTTATTGTATGTTGCCTTGATGTTACAATTATGTGGGAGATTACAAAATGGGAAATAAAACAGTGGTGCATCAAGCACTGATTCACAACACCTAAGACAGAGAAACAACTTACGTGCCAGTTAAATAGATGAATAAAGGAAACATTGCACGTACATAGTAGAATGCTACTCGATCTTTAAAAAGAAATACTGTCATTTATAACAATGCATGTGAACCCCTCAGGACAATATGATAAGTGAAATTAGTCAAATAAAGGAAGATAGACTCTACACAATCTCCTTTATATATGTGTTGTCCTTTGAAAGTGAAATATTCACTAACAGGTAATCTGTTTGAACTTTTGTTCCAGAGATGGTGCTGTTTAGGAAGCTTGTGGAATCTTTAAGGGGTGAAATCTGGGGGAGGAAGTGGATCAATGATGTGAGCAATGTTTTAGCCCAGCCACACTTCCTGTTCAGTCTCTTCTTCCTAGGTCAGATATAATAAAACCAGCAAGCCTCAGCTGGCCTCCTGATCCTCCAATCAGGTCTTTTCCTCCTGTGGCCAGTCCTTCACCCTAAAGTGATGATAATCTGGGGGAGGAAGTGGATCAATGATGTGAGCAATGTTTTAGCCCAGCCCCACTTCCTGTTCAGTCTCTTCTTCCTAGGTCAGATACAATAAAACCAGCAAGCCTCAGCTGGCCTCCTGATCCTCCAATCAGGTATTTTCCTCCTGTGGCCAGTCCTTCACCCTAAAGTGATGACACCTCTGAACTGTAAGGCAGGAGAAATCCTTCCCTTAAACTGATTTTTGTTAGGAGTTTGGTCATGAGAAAAGTAACAAATGAGAAATGAGTAACAAAGAGAAAAGTAACCAATATGATACGGAATCCAAAAAGATTTCACTCATAGTGGCATAGTGGTCGCTGAGACTTGGGAAGTTTGGGTGAAAGAATATAAAATTTGCATGACACAAGAGGAATAAACTTAGACATTTATTGTAAAATGTGCTTACTATAGTTAACAAATGCTCTATTCTCAATATTTTGTTTAGAACAAAGGGTGAGTCAGACAAGCAGTGCATATTTTGATTAAATTTATCCACTCTTCATATATATATATATGTATACATATAAATCATGGTGTACACTCTAATGGTATATAATATCTGTCAATAAAAATTGAGAAATTGGAGAGGTTCTGGAGAAATGGCTCAGTGGTTAAGAGCACTGGCTGGATCAGTTTCCAGTACCCACATGGTGGCTTACAATTGCATGTATCTATGTTCCAGGGTATCTGACTCCCTCCTCTGGTTTCCCAAAGTCACTGTACATGGTGTACTTACACTCATGCAGGCAAAACACACAGTCACATAAAATAAAACCAATAAATCATTAAAAAAATAGATAAATAGGGCCAGTAATGTGTATCTGTGATGGAACATTTGTTTAGCATATGCAAGACCATGGGTTTGATCACCAGCACCACAATCAATCATTCAATTAATCAATATTGTAACTATATAACAATATGTAACTACATAACTATATACTACAATATGAACAAATACTATAAATTCCTCAAAATGAAAAAATTCATGTATACTAACCCTCAATATTATTATATAAAATAAAGACTGTGACTCTCATTTTCATGTTTAATAGGATGTACAACATTCTAAAATGAAAAGTCTAAGTATTACAAAAAGATAAAATGTCAAATAACATTTAAATATAATCTTGTTACTTTTTTGAACTATAGAAGACAATTTTATAAATAAAAATATATAACCATTTATATTATGTAATTTATGATTTAATAATCACAGATTATCAATCTGAATCACAAATTAATTTTAAATTGAATCTATTTCATAACAACGAAATTATTTCTGTTAATTTAAAATTCAAATATGGTGTGTTATTTTGACATATTACTGCAGAAATGACCATGACTTTTATATGTTCCCTAAGTGAATGATGTACCTTCCATTAGGAAGCAGAGCCTTTTCTTCTCTTCTGTTTGAGAAGCCCTGCCATTTTCATTGACTGTTAGCTACATTCACACACAGGAATAAACTTGATAAACTTATGGATAATGAAGACTGCACTCTCAAAAGTCTTTGGCTACCTTAGATATCTTAGGAAGTTTGAGCCAGTCAGTTCTACTAGATAATGAGAATTGTAGCTTCCAATCTCCACCAAAAACTGGAAAATACAAAGCATGTGAAAGAGGCTGTTCACTGTAAACAAGCCTGTATCCAGCTCAATAATCTCAAGGCACAGGAGACAAAACTTTACCTCTTACCTCTGAGGGGACCCTAATTGTCTCTGAGAGTTAAATTGCCATAAGACAAATAGACTGAAGGAAAATAAACTCATCTCAGTTCTATGTGACATGTGAGCATGATGAAGCGAAAACACGGAAGCCTACATACTTTTGAATTAGGCTGAAAGAAGAGGGAAAATCAGGTGTGGAAGATTCAAGACGGTAAGAAATATTTTAAGACAGTTTTTTGTACAGAATTCTCTCAGCTATGACATTCTGTTAAGGCTCCTGTTCTGTTGGTACAGGAGAGATCTCTTTGAAAGGGATGCTTTAGCACTGTCTTCAAATTGCAAGGGGAATGACAGCATGACCTTCTGTGTCTGCTGTTTTTCAAAAGGCTCAAAGTGTTCCTCATGTTGAAGTAGCATATCTATGCTACCGTATTCTACTACTTTCGTAACAATTTCATAAGTGTCACCAGGTGAAATTGACCAAGAGAAAAGCTAAGCACATCAATCAGATGGAAAAATCATGTTAAGAGCGTCTGTCATAAAACTAAACAAATGGTGAGATTTTCTGGTATTTCAATAGAAATACACCAATTAATAATTCTCAAGCAATCTCAAATACCTGCAAGTCTCTTCTTGCTACCTTGCAATGGCAGAACTTAGAAAGCTTAATAGCCTTCAAAGAATCTTTACCTTATTTATCGACAAAGAAAGGTTAAAACAGCCTAACAAATAAACACACTAGCTATTTTTGTTTGATAGTGCAGATATATTTATAATGTTACAATTAAGGAAGTGCCTTTATGTTATATACAATGATTTGGAGTAAAGTGGGTCTTATATTTATTCCTTTCAATTGTGTTAGGAAATGAAAAGGAATGAGATAAATTCCCAAGTTACTTACTAGCTGAAAAACACCAAGAGATGAAGAGAAAACACGTGAGAGACAAGATAATTTCAGACAAAAATGAAATGATGGTTTCTCACATTTGTATTACCATTTAACATCAATTGCTCTAGATCTTTAATTTTATCATTTTTGTTTTTTTGCCTTTTTTGAGACAGGGTCTCCCTGTAGCCCAAGCTGTCCTGGAACTCACTATGTAGACCAGGCTGGCCTTGAACTTACAGAGATCCTCCTACCTCTGCTTCCCAAAACGTGGAATTAAAGGTGTATGCAGCCACGCCCAGCTAGAATTTTAATCTTTTAGCGGCTGATCATTTATTGTCATCTGTGAAACATAGAGATATTAAAGTCTCAAAAAATAGTTGAAAGAATAAAATCAACAAGAAGTGACTAAGTTTTTGCAAGGCTGAATTTCCAAATGTATTTCAATGTGCTTGAGACATTAGTAGACAAGAGGTCTGAAGTTAGCATCTGCTTCAAATTGCCTTAAGGTTACCTAGGACATTCTTTAAAGGCACCCTAATAGGATAGCGAGTGTCTTTGTTATATCTGCAATAAGCAGTTTTATATTACATCAAACAGAAGTGAGTTTAATAATTTGACATAATTTCTTATGAATAGAGCTTTTTGTATAAAATACTTGAGAAGATTTTTTTCCATCTACTCAAGGGTATTAGGAAAATGGTACTTTGTTATTGTTTTGATAGCAAATTCAGGAGTTGAAATATCTTAAATGACCTGTTCTTCATAAAGCAACTTTTTAATTTGCTGATTTTGCTCCCACAGCACACAAGTCTGCTGATGCACTGATCACTCAGTTCTGTTGGGATAATTATTTCAAATAAATTTTCCCAAGTTGCAAGGCAGGTCAAAGGGAAAAAAATATTTTCAAGTTTAAAGCCTAAAGGGAGGACACTAGTAAATGTTTTCAAATAAGTGATGTAGGCAAGATTTAAAAAGCAATATAAACACAAATGCTATGTTAAAACCATTGTTTTCTTTACAAATAAATATTTATTCTGTGCCCTAGAAGGCAATCATTTCATAGGCATTTGGAGAAAAAGACTTATAAATGTATTTATGTGTGAAGGTGGTACCAGAGAAATACACCTGAAGAACATGAGAAAATCAAAGTTTGTGTGGAAATGTTCACTCCTAACATTTTTCTGAGTAAAGAAACTGCAGCACTTCTTGCCCTCCCACCAGGTGTTAACATTTTTAAAGTTCTGATATTAGTTTTCCAAGTTCAGAGATTGAAATCTCTTCAACCTCTATTCAAAATATGATTCAATTCTTTAAAAAAGCAAGCATATTTATGTTTTAATGAACTACATAAAGGATGTCTAAATTATTCATGCTATTATTAATTATGATTTTAATTGTATTTATTTTAAATTAATTTTTTGTTCCTATGAGATATAGACTCACTATGTAGCCAAGGCTGGCCTCTACCCCTCAATCAGTCTCCAAAGTACTGAGATTACAGGAGTGCACTACCTTGCTTGGTTTCAAATTATTTTTAAGCTTAATTGTGTTTATAATAGTTTTAGATTCACAGCAACATTGAGAGGCACTTATCATTACAGTTCACTGGAGTGAAGCATTGACTGAAACTGATCAACTTACAATGGCAACCACGTTCACAGGAAGTCCATAATTTTACATTAGAGGCGCAACTGAGTGTTATACACTGTGTAAACAGATATACAATGGCATGAGTCCATCATTCTGGTATCATATAAAGTGCATAGTCATCATCTTAGAAACCCTCTGTGCTGTGCCTATTCATCCCTGGCTCCCAGTTACCAGCCTCTGACTTTTTAGCAAGTCCCTGGTTTTGCTTGTTGAAGGATGTTACGCATGAATCATATACTACACGTGGTCTTCAGATGAGCTTCTTTATAAACTAATATGAATTTCATGTTATCACATGCTTTTTCATGACTGTTACCTCACTTCTTTTGTAGCACTGAATATTCTATTGAACAGACATATCATTGTTTAGTTTGTCCATTCACTTAATGAAGATATTTTTGTTGTTACTGAATTTGGAGATTTATAAACAAAGCTATCATAAACATCATAAACATTTGTTTGACAATGACAATCTAGAAGTAAATTCTAATTTTAAATATGCTATCAAACAACAGATTTCTTTCTTCTTTAAATTAAAATAACCTACATTTACATAATCAAGAATAATAAGGTATATTTTATAGATTGAGACGTAATTAACAAAATTTGGTAAACCAAAATATCAGGAAGTAAATATTATTTTTAAAAAATAGGATTATAGATTAATCAAATGACTTCCACAGATAATAGGAGTTGTTACATATTGACAACAAATTTTGTATTTTAATAGTCTCTCCTTATGTGCTGTTTCAGTTTCCATAGTTTAACTTACTAAAGTCAACAGCAACCCTAAATTGTTAAATAGAAAATTATAGAAATGAACATTTTCAAGTTTTGAATGACATGAAAAAAATCTCCCACCAGCTCAATCATCTCTTCAAGACTTTGTATGACCTCTTTCTCCAATGTATCTGCATTTCTATTTTATCAAACGTCTACCCATCCTGCAGTTTATTATCAGATCAGCTGTCATAGCACCTGGTACTTAAGTTCAAGTTATCTGTGTTTTTCTTTATAATGGTTCTCACACTATTGATTATTAATCTAAACATATTGCTGTTGCAATTTGCATATAGCAAAGTTAAGTCATGAAAGTTTCCTGTAAATGAATAGATGAAAATACAATTAGATGCGCTGGAGAGATGGCTCAGCAGTTAAGAGCACTGGCTGCTCTTACAGAAGATCCATATTCAATTCCTGGCACCCACATGGCAGCTAACAACCATCTGTAACTCCAGTTCTAGAGGAATCTGATGCCTTCTTCTGACTTTAATGCATTATTTGACATGGGTGAACTTGCCCACATGCAGGCAATACACTCATACACAAAACAAAAACATAAAAATATTTTCCAAAAGAAAATACAATGAAACATCCTCAGAGAGAGACTACATGCACATAACCTTATTAGAGTACGTTATTATGTTGTTCTACTTGACTATTGTTGCTGCTGTTTTCATTTTTCTTTTTTTTGAAAAGGTCTTACTCTATAGTTTAACCTATCACGAAACTATGTAGACCCGGCTGGCCTCGAGATCATAGCATTCTGCCTACCTTATACTACAAAGTGCTGAGATTACAAGTAGGAACCACAATGCCTGCTTATTGTTAATTAGTTACTGTAACTAGATTTTAAATCAAGTTTTAAAGTATATAAAAAAATCATTTTCTATATAGGTCTGGATACTGTCTGTTGGTGCAAGCATTTACTGAGGTATTAGGCTATATCCCTGTTGGATGAGTGACCATATTAGCTGAATTGCTGCTGCCTCTTAAGGTTAATATTTACGTGACTATACTGAATGCAAAGGTAGGGCAAGGGTCATAAAATAACTTAAAACTGTTATTGTTAAAATTGGCATGTATGAGGGATACTCCTGAATACACATAAAAGTTTACTTTTATGTTTTTTTTCAGGTATTTTTTCATGTTAAATATTAAATCTTGTGCTTGCTTTTATAACTTCTTTTTCATTTTATGACTCATAGCTTAGCTCTAATAACTTTCAATTTACTGACAGTTTTTAATACACCAGAAGTTAAAGGTACTTGTTATGTAGAGAATTAATTAAAACTTATGATTTTAATGGACTAAAAGAGACTTCTTGGAGCAAAATGATATTATATGTAATTACAAAAACTAAATTAAATAACACATAACTCTTAAATTTGTAGCAGACACAAATTACCACAAAGAGAAACTATGAATTTCAATTTATGTTATCTTCAAAATCTCCTAGGAGAAGTTTACAGGCTAAATAAGTTGCTAATGTGGTTAAGTATATGAGTATGTTCAGTAATGAGGCCAGAGATCAAAACCAATCATAAGAGTTGTGATCAGCGATGAACCTGGAATGCAATTATATTGGCTAGAAAGAATAAAAACTCAAACAACATGGAGTAGGTTTTCAAGCATCAAACATAAGATGAGAAAAATATATGTAATTATCTCTAGCTCTAGATATGTTTATTACTTATAATTCTCATTCTTCAGCATCACTTGTTCTTATTCTGCACTTATTGTGCAGATTTAAAATAATCAGAGCACTTAATGAGCTAGATTTGCCAGAAATAAGCTTGGGTTAGAACCTCATAAAACTCAGGTGAACTGGTTTGGGGCTCAATCTGTTTTCCCTAGTATTATCATTTAAAATGTATCACTGCGTTTTCCCCGAAGAGCTGATGACAAATCTCTTGTATGTCATCTTTACATATTCAAGCACCTAACAAGCATTTTTTCTCTCATTAATCCAATAATAATTCTTATGCTTTATTCCACTTTTTCATCTTGTAGTGTTGTTGGTTTTCTTTTTCACCAGCAGCTTATTTCCAAATCACCTGCAGTGAACAATTAGCTTAAATTATGATATTATTAAAAGGAGATAGTAATATTTTTCTGGTCTCTCTGAAACCTACCTTGTAAATTGTCAATTTGTATCATCCTTTAAAGACAATGTTATTTCTGGGATGGGGGGATGACTTAATGGATAAAGCACTTTCTTTGCAAGCCTGAGGAAGAGAGATTGGGTCTCTAGCACTCACATAAAAGCCTAGCAGGTATCGTGGCCCACTCGAAGCCCAGTGTTTGGGAGACAGAAACAGGATCTTGGGGCAAGATGACTAACTAGACTAGTTGAAAGACAGAGCTCTGCCGGCAGTGAGAGACCTTGCATCAGTAAATAAAGTGGAAAGCTCTAACTTTGGCACTGTTAGATGTCCTCACAAAAAACGACAGAAGATAGCATTTTTTTAATTTTACAACTTCCTGTTTTAAAATTAACCATGAATCCTCTTTAGGTCAATGAAAAGCTTTATATCAATGATTAGCAACCTGTTTATGCAAAAATAAAAATAACCAATGATAACAATGCATACTTAATTGCTTAAGGCTGATTAGATTTATTATTTTATGACCATATCTACTTACAGCAGAAGATAACAGCAAGTAGAATCCATGGATGTTCTGTCTCTTTCTGTCCAAGAAGATTCCATATGAAGACATATAGCTGCCTCAGAATGCACTGTATTAACAAAATAGTATCCTTTGGTAGAACATTTTAAGCCACTCAAAATCTCAACAAATTCTCTCTAAAATAACTTATTGGGAAAGAGGTAGATTGTGAAAGAGGTTTCTTTGTTTTATTAAATGTTCTATTTTGTTTGATTCACTACCATAAATACTATAACTACACATAATGGTAAGTAGTCATCATGTGGAACATTTAGTTAAGTATCTACTTTTGGAAGACACTGACTAAAAAACTTTCAGATTCTCTAACATACAAGTTTATTTCCATCCAAGTTGGAAATTAGAGAAGCCAAGAATATTTGTCCAGTTTCAAGTGCATTTTGGTGGCTTTATCCCCACGTTTTGCTGACAGATTTGAAGTGGGTTGTGAGAGAAAGCTAAGAATTGAGGATGATTGTATAATGTAGATATAAGTAACTGGATAAATCAGATGGCTTTTTGCTTCAATACAGAAGATTGCATAAGGGAAAGACCTTTATGGCTATATAAACCAAGGCTTTAAAGAAATATCAAGTGTAAATAGATATGGAAGAATTGTTATCACCACAATAATGAAAATATCTAAAGTCATAGAATTTGAAATTTTCTAGAAAAGCATAAACTCAAATGTGAACTATCATAATGAAGTTGGTTGACCATGCTCCACAATTAGTACAATGACCGAATATCTTGCAAGTTCATTTGCTGTTTGTTATTAATCCAATTGCTTGAGTCTGGTGAGACAGGACACTCACATAGTTAACAAAATGAATTTACTGCTCACAGAGAGACCACACGTTAAAGGAGTATCCTAGTATTCAAGGTGAATCTGTATCTCAAGGTTAAGAGAAGCTGCACAGGGCTGAAAGAGCCTTGACTACAAGCATCCATGTTGTAAGGGTGCTGAACAGCTCTGAGGCCAGGATCTGTGTAGGCTTTATATCTAAAGACAACTTGACATTTTGGACTAAAATATTGCAGGAAATGATATTCTAGGAGGGACAAAGACAACTTGACATTTTGGACTAAAATATTGCAGGAAATGATATTCTAGGATGTATCTAGATGTAAGATGTATCTAGGCTGTTCTGGTTAGTTATTTGCAAACTGTGGCGCACGCCTTTAATCCCAGCACTCGGGAGGTAGAGGAAGGCGGATCTCTGTGAGTTCAAGGCCAGCCTGGTCTACATAGTGAGTTCCAGGACAGCCGGAGCTACAGGGAGACCCTGCTTCAAAAAGACCAAAAAAAAAAAAGATGTATTCTAAATACATTTTTCAGTTAGTCTTACAAAAACCAGAGAAAATAGTGAAGAGCTAGTTGACACTAACAGCCAGAGATCAAGGATCTCCAATTGGAACAGGGGTAAGAAAACACAAAAAATAATCTAAGATCAAATGATTTAAAAAATATTTTTGTTATCTTTTTATTTTTGCGTGTATGTGTGCACTGCTTCATGCATGTAAGCACACTTGTGTCATGCAATGCCTGCCCGAGGTCAGGAGAGGCTGCTGGATTCACCTGGAACTGGAGTTACAGATGGTTGTTAGCCACCATATGGGGGCAGAGAACCAAACCCAGGTCCTCTGGGAGAGCACCCAGTGTTCTTAACTGCTGAGCCATCTATCCAGCCAGCTTGGATGCTTTTACAAATAAAATATAGGGGTAGTTAAGGGCATGCACTGCACTTACAGATGACATGAGTCTGATATCTAGCACCCATGTCAGGTGGCTCACAGTCACTTGCAACTCCATCCCAGGGGATCCAATGCTCTCTTCTTGCCTCCATGGGCACCTACATATACCAACACACACACACACACACACACACACACACACACACAATTAAAAATGAAGTAAATTCATTTGCAAAATTAAAACCTATACATTGATGTATACAACTGTCCTCTTAACAAAGCGTTTTAAGGAGATAGGATTGTCAAGTGTGTTAAACAATTGTCATAATTTGGGACTATGAATTCATCATTGTATTTGGAAATATTGAGCACATTTCTCATCTTGGTATGAGTGTCTGAGAAACTGACAGAGTTTTGGATCAGGAATGGCAGGAAATAAATTCTAGATAGTGTGTAAAACTGTCTACCAAAATACTATAAAATTTGAAGAAATTTTAAATGAGTGAATGTTATACTTTAAGAAAACTTTACCTGACAGAGAAACAGCTATTCTAGCATCTTCTCATATAAAAGATAGGTGATAGATTAGATAGATAGATAGGTAGATAGATAGATGATAGATAGATATAGATGATAGATGATAGATAGATAGATAGATTAAAGATTGATAGACAAATATAAATAATTCCTTCAATAGCTTGTTAACTCACAGAAGAAAATTTAAAATAACTTACAAAGAATAATATGAAAATACTAAAAATTGGTCATCACCAGATATATATCATTGTTTCTACAAGCATAACCTTAAATGCTCAAATCAAGAAGACACTAAATCTCAGGGTTGGAGAGAGGCAGTAGTTAAGAGCATTGGGTGCTCTTGAAGAGAACCTGAGTTTGGACCTTAGCACCCATGGGGTGATTAAGAACCATCCATAACTCCAGTTCCAAGGGATCTCACACCCTTTTCTGGCCTCCAAAGTATTGCACATCAAAGCTGCCCTTACATTCATTCAGGAAATACATTCATACACATAAAATAAAAATAATAAATAAAATATTTTTTATAAAAGAAGCTACTAACTCTAAAAGACACAGGAAGTCCACTCTGAGAAGTAAATGTCCTTGGCAACCTTTTGCTATTCTTTAAACCTCTCATCCAAAGAGTCTCCTAATGTAAATAAGCCTTAATCTCAG
The DNA here is from genome assembly GCF_000622305.1 of Nannospalax galili. Lineage (NCBI taxonomy): Eukaryota > Metazoa > Chordata > Mammalia > Rodentia > Spalacidae > Nannospalax > Nannospalax galili. Next base: position 1,105,221 of record NW_008353294.1, on the reverse strand, counting down.
AATTATCTCACATGTCTATAAACACATACATTTAGAGGACCTGGCAGCCAAATAATGGATTCTCTACAACTTCATGCCTTTGAATACAAATTAAAGATTTTTCCTCAAGAGTAACTTAAAGCAAATTAGAAGAGGCTTACCAGAGCTAATGTGATTTATTGGCAGATATATAAAGGACCATAAAATAGAATCATACAATAATTCTATGTACAGCAGTGCCCTACCAAAAACTAAAACTTATACTTTCAAATACATGTAATCCTAACCCTTCCCCTATGTAACTAAAGAAAAATTCTAAAGAATACCACAATAAGATAAAAGTGCATATTTCAAAAAGATTGATCTCCTCACATAATACAGGGACAGATGCTCATGGAAGATGCCTTTTTAATAATGCACAGTCTAGATATTTACCAGATTTTTTGTTTCTTAATTATCTAAATTAAAATGATTTAGGAAAAGATCAATACAATGATATTTTAAAAGTAACAAATTATACAAGACATGCTTGAACATGATATATGTTATTGTTCAGTGGACAAATTTGAAATAATAAAGAAAAAGTATACTAGTATTTAATTTTCTTATCAATTTGAGGACATGGAAACAATATTAGACATAACTGTAGATTGCAGTGAAGAATGCCACTTTAACTATGAAAACTGAAGCTGAAATACTGAAAGAGTATGACATAATGTAGTAATGTGGAAAGGTAGGGCATTGAATAAAAGAGGTGATGACGATGGACGATGGTAAGAAAAGCAAAGGAAAAGATATCAGCAAAATCCTGGGATACCCAGGATGAACTCCATGTGTACATGAGGCTTGGCTATGAAAAGATGTCCTGGAAGATGACATGATAAAGTTCAGACAATGAAAACTTGGAATAGGAATTATTAGAAAACTCTTCGGCATTAATCAGTCTTTTCATTATTACCTGTATTTATAGCACCAAACATCATATTAGCCACTCTTAAGTATAGAGTTCAGTGGTATTAATTACCTTTACTTGGTTTCATAACCATCACCATCCATCCAGGAATGATTGTTTTTAATCTTGCAAAAGTGAAGGATCTGTTAAACATTTAACTTCTTCCTTTTGTAATCACAATTCTGTTTTCTGTCTTTATGAGTTTTGATTTCTACCTTGAATGGTTGGATATGCAGCATTTGTTCTTTTGTGACTGCCTTGTTTAGCTTTATAACATAGTCTTTAGTTGTTTTCTTTCCATATTGTAGCATGTGTCAGAGTTTCTTTTTGTGTTTTGATGGTCAGTTAATAAGTACATAAATATGTATACTTGTTTTATCTTCTTGCTTTATTGAACCTTTAATTAAACATAATGTTCTTTAATTTAGAGTTTGCTTTATCTGGTATTAGTAGCTGTCCCTACTTTCCTTTAACTGCTATGTGCATATAATATCTTCTGATGCCTTTCACTTTCAACCTACTTGAGCTTTTGCATCTGAAATGAATGCCTCACAGACTGCATTTACTTGCATTTTCTTTTATATCATTGTTTTGTTTTGTTTTTGTTGTTGTTTTTGACAGACGGTCTCCCTGTTGCCCAGCTGGCCTGGAACTCACTAGGCAGGCAAGGCCATGACTTAGATCTCACAGGAAGCAGCCAGCCACTGCTGGCAAATAAGTGCTGTGACTTAAAGGTGTACACCACCATCCAGCTCTAGTTGTATTTTCTTTAAAAAGAAAAATGTAAAACTGAAACTCTACTTCACTGTATCAGAAAATATAAATGCCAATATTTTGAGACTAGGTAACAAACTTAAAGTTTTACAATGTAAAAAACTTATAGTTGTACTAATCCATTAAGGAGAGAATATTTGTTCAAACAATCCAGAATAAGATATATGATTAAAATAAGATGGTTACATTTAACTGTATTAAAATGAAAAATTATTTTCATAACATAAAACCATACTAAAGGAAAGTAACAAAAAATACCTAGGAAAGTATATTGTAATATGTATAAACCATAAAGACATTGTATTTAGAGCCCTTGTAAGTCAAATTTGGAAATAACACATATTCCCTGGAAACATAGACAGAGGTATGAATACAAATTTGAGATATGAAATTTATGACTAATAGCTTTTAAAATACATATTCAAGTTTTCTAGTATTCAAGAAAATAGGCTTGATAAACAAGGTTTATGATGCACTGTTACCTTGGTCATATTCAGTTTGCTCATTAGGAAACGTGAGATAAACTCTGCTGGGGAGAATATGAGCCAATATATCTATTATACACTTACAGCAGAAGTGAAATTCATTAGAACTCCACTGGAAAGAAAACACTTATACTGATGATATAAAGGTATATATGTTCCTCTTTTAGAAGTCTTTGGGTGAACATACCAGAGAATATCTCAGACATAGAGAGTGGGAGATGTGAATCAGAATTTTTTTCAATACTAATAATACTGGTAACAGTGAGAATTTTTAAATAAACCAAGTTCAATTAAACATTAATTATCAAATGACGCTCATTCATGAATTGACTTCTGAAACATCATCACCATCCTGCTTCTTATGGATGAACCATGTATTTTGCCCATAACTTCAACCTACCCTATGTCCAGAAGCTTTCTTTTAGTGAGCATAACTTTATTCCTAGTTATATTTTTATAATTTTATGACACATATGTATCTAAATGATGCATAATAGTGTTAACTGAAAATTGTCAAATGTGTTCATTTTTCCGGCGAGATATTTTTGGCACCTAATATTCAGATGTTGTTATCATCACTTAATTGTATAATTGACCCTACCCTTATATATGGGATTATGTGAATGTACAGACTGGGTATACATCTTAAATTTCTTTTTAAATATCTTAGACTTATTCTTTGACAATTTTATACATGCATGCCTTTTTAAAATTTTTTATTACTTCTATTTTGTGTATGAGTGTATTCATTACCTGCATGTTTGTAAGTACACCCATGACCTACAATACCTGCAGAGGTGAAAGAGAGCATTGGGTGCTCTTGAACTGGATTTACGAACCATTGTCAGCCACCGTGTTGGTGCTGTCTGGGGAGAAAACCTGGGTCCACAGCAAGACCAGTCAGTTCTCTTAACCACTGAGCCTTCTCTCCAGCCCCACTTGTATGTATTTTGAACATATTCACTCATTACTTTTTGTGAGCCTCCTCCCATTCCTGACCCCTTTTCTTCCCTACATGTCCCCCTCCTCCTTTCATGGCTTTCTAGGACCCAGTGAGTTTAATTAGGGCTGCTTGTATGAACAAGGATTATTTAGGAGAACATAGGCAGTTTACCAGTAGTTACACCACTGAAGAAAAGTGACTTTTTCTCCCCCAGCATCCATTTATTGTCAATATCTCATCACCTAAAGATGAGGCCTCATGACTGTCTTCTCCTCAGTCCGTGATAGAATGATGTCTAGTTCAGTCTTGAACAGGTCTTGTGCAGGTAACCAGAGCTGCAATAATTTCATGAGTGCAAAGGCTATGCCATGTCCAGAAAGCAGCATTTCACAGTACTCCTCATCACCTTCTAGCTCTTACATCATTTCTGTTCACTCTTCAATGATGTTTCATGGGCCTTGGAAAGGGTGATATAGATGTCCATTTAGGACTGCACACTCACAGTTTCTTATTTTCAATAATGCCCAGCTGTGAGTCTGCATTCACCACTGTTCACTGCAAAGTAAGTGTTTCTGTGACTGTAACAATTGCTCAGTGTTTAAGAGCACTGGCTGATTTTGCATAGGACCAGGATTCGATTCCCAGCAACCAGTGGCAACTAAAAACCATCTGTAACTCAAGTTCCAGGAGTCCAATGCCCTCTTCTGACCTCCATGGGCATTGCATGACACAGGTGCACTTACATACTTGCAGGCAATACACTCACTCATACACATAAAATAAAGATGATAAATATTTTTTAACTAAGCTTTTTGACCAAAATTGATAGTATCACTATTCTCTGGGTATAAACATAAATATTTAGAAAGCATTTTAACAATTATCCATTTAACAAAGTATCAGCAGTGGAGCCACCCCCATCCCCGCATCCAATGTTAACACTTTTGCTATCTATGTCTTGGGGACTATAAGCCTTTTGTTCTATTATCAACAGAATAAAATGGCAGTAATTTGGTTTTTTTTTAATTTTTATTTCCAAAGTATTTAAACTTATATTAAATAAGACTGTAATTGATAAATAGCAAAGAATTTGTGTGATCAACTTAATAAATACTGCCAATTTATTTTCTAAAATATTTTAATTCCTATGCCTCCACAATGATTATAAAATTCTATTAATCTACATATTTTCTGACTTTTATACAGTCAAAAAATCTTCATTTCTGCCAAATATAACATATTATTTTAAAGGAAATTCTGTTTAGGAATACCTCATCTAAGATGTCTTTGGCAGTGGATGTTTACACTTCCATTACATAATTTCAAGTACTTTGACCATACTTCTCTTGTATCACATGGTTTCTATCATTTTCATTCATTATGTTCATAATTTTTACATCAGCTATAAAAGTTTCTCATTAATTGGAATACATAAATAGCATAAAATATAAAACAAAATATGTGCTGATTCTGTAAGGTTGTGCATAAGAGGGAAAAAGAGAGAGAGAACGGAAAGCAGATCTCTCCATTTGCACCACTGGGCACAAGTTTTCTGTGCAACTGTTAGTACTGAACCCAAATGACTAAAACTCATTTGATAAATGTAGGTGACTTTGTCCTTATAGAAGATCTCCATTTAATTTGTCCCAAGTCTAAAATCCTTTATATCTAGCAGTAAAATAAAATAATTTGTTTACTGTCTACTGCTGTGACTAACATAATACTTCAGAATTTTAGGGAAGTTTATTTAGTAACACAGAAGGCCACTACCTTCCTGTATTTTAAAATAATCTTTTAAAAATATTGTTGTCTTCATTTCTAATTGAGATAAAATAAGTTTATAAACAATACCATCTAGACTACACAGCTCTTGAGTTTTGCATGGGTTAGCAAAGAATACTTCCTAAACTTTAGAAAAAGTAGTTATACCTGAAACATATTTTTTCATGACTGGTTAATAGAATCTGATTTGCTCACCCCTCACAATGTTTTATGATTCTATAGAATTTTGATCTTTTTATTATATTTTTGTTATTATGCCATCTACCACAATTATATTTCCATTGTCCTCCTGTCATTGGTCTTTTACATTCTGGTCATAAATCTTGCCTTGTTGTCTTCTTTTCTTCTATTAGCCTAACAATGGATGCATTTCATAGATATTAATTTTGATCTCAACAGTTATCAATACCATTTAGTGCCTGACTCTTTTAATAAATTCATATTTCTATAAAATGCATGTCAATGAATTGATCGCGAATTGAAAACCAATAATCTAGAGCATTTGTCCTGTACTATTTCTGAACTCAACAATTTGGATATTTCTCTTTCTGATTTTTCAAAGAATGAAATTATTACATCTTACAGTAATCCATTTTGTATATTGCAAAAGTGTAACTTATCAAATTTTCTATGAAGAGACATTATTTTTGTATTTGAGTAAATGCCTTTCCTGCTTTACTTCACACACTTAATACCTTGTCTTGTTGGAATTGTTACTCATATTTCATTTTCTAATAGATGTTGCCTAGAGATTATTTTCATTTTGTCTAGCCACACTGTTATAGCTTAATTAAGGAGGAAATCTTATTTGAATACTCAATTTAGATATTATAACCTGTCTATTCTCTATTTTCATAAAACATTCTTCATAGTATCTAGAAAAATATGTTTGGTGGTTTCAAAGCTATGATTTTCAGTTATCTTACTTTTCTATAATGTAATAATTAGAGTTAGAATTAAATTAAACATATTTAATTCCTCTATAATTCTTCATCTTTAAGTTTTGAAATCAACACACCTTAATATTACTGCCCTCAGTATTTTTATATCATGTGACACATTATTCTCTATTAATTATCTCTTACTATTGCTTCAACCTGCAATATAACCAAATTATGGCTGAGGAACTCTTGCTAACAGAGGCTAATTTTATCTGCCACTACCTCAGTGAGATTCTTTCTTAATACCCTAAGAGTGCTGATCTCTTATATACTGAGATTCTCTTAATGTAGTTATCTCTTCTATTAAAGACTTCCCCATTACTTCACTACTGTTAGCATTTTATTTGTATGTCTTGTCAAGAGATTGAAAGTTATAGTCTTAATTCATAATTTTGTTTTTCCAGGAAAACTTCCCAATAGTTAATTAACAGTGAGCATTCGATCTGAATGTGAAGCAAAGAGACATGGAGTTTATACTTTCCAGGTTAGCTCAGCACTTTGGGCAAGACTGAAAATTCCTGATAAATATCTGTGTGGCTCAGTTAATGATCATATATTTTAATATGAATATTATTCCAAGGAATCTATAAGGTAATCTAAAATGTATTATGGACAAGATTCATTTGGACTGTCCATGAACTAACTGACTGATATGCCCTTAAGGTCAGTAGGTATTTATAGTACATAACTGTGAGTATAATTTGTTATTAACACAGTGAGCCAATTGTACCTTAATTTCTGACTTGGAGATCTCACCATAATATACATAGTCCTGTGGCATCATTCATTGTTCTCTGAAGAGATGATTACATCAGAAATGTAAAATGCACATGTGCCATGTAAGAATACTAATCTGTAGGAGACAGGCTTCAGCCTAGGGTGAAAGTATTATTGACAGCCATACAGCAGGCCTGAGGCAACGGCCCAACCTATGGAGCCACAAGAAACACCTTGTGACATTGATCCCATTGGCAGATCATGAGACTGATGCCTAGAGCTCGCCACTCCATAGTCACCACCCTTGGAATTCCAAATAGCAACACTTAGATATTGTAACAGTCAGGGTCACATGGGTTCCAGGAATCCAGGCTCTGTAATCTAAAACCCAGTATGCTAATGAGGAATCCTACCAGTTATTCTGTGATAGGACGTTAAGTCTGTTATGCTAATAGGACGTTAAGTCTTTATGCTAATAAGGTATCCCACTTGATGTGCTGTGATTGGACCACTACCCCTATATAAGCTTGTCCCTTCCTGCAATAAAGCAGACCTGTGTCACTGAACCTGGTCTCCTGTGTTTGAATGCAGCTCAGCTGACACAGTCTCCTCACCTGCCCTTGGGGTCTGGGATGAGGCAGAAGTAGCAGCGACAGAAGGTGGCACTGGGCGAGCAGAAGAGCAACCTCAGCCCAGGGTGAGCAGAAGAGTGGCCTCAGCCCAGGGAAGGCAGAAGAGAGGCCTCAGCCCAGGGTGAGCAGAGGAGCAGCCTTGACACCCATGAGAATGAAGGAGAGGCACCCACAAGAATGGAGGAGTGGCTGCTGCTGACGTTGACCGCACTAATCTACTTATTTTTACTGGACTGAAATTTGTGGAGAATGATATCTAATTGCTTCAAATATCCGTTGTTTTGTATATAGCTTAAAGAGGTCTGAATTGAATGTTGAGAAGAAAATAATTACTAAATACTTATTTATGTCTGTTATTCAGTTCTTCAAGATATATTTTCCTTGAAATATAAGCGATTTGAGAAATACACTTAAGAAGTTTGTTGTTAAAGACTGAAGATTTAATTAGGCATATTTTAGGTGAAGGTCAAATTCTCCATAATATTCTGCAAATGTGTCTCAATTTGTTTTGATGGATTGTGCTTTGCAATTAAGACCTTATGAATAAACATTAAAAGGAAGATTGCATTAAAGACATGGTGGTGAGTCCTAGAAAGCTGTATGCCTTTAGAATAACAACATTGAATAATAGTTTCTGAACACTTAACTTACAAATATTTCAAGAAAACTCAGTATCAACACACATTCTGTTTTAACACTCCTATGTCAGTCAGATTTTAAGATCAGCAACTCTAATATCATTGTCAATGTATGTCTAGCTAAAGACCATAAAGTAAAACCCCTACAAAATCAAAGGTGGGTTAAATACTTTCAAAATACAATGACACATAATAAGCAGTCCCATTCCAAAGGAGGAAAGGATGATAACAAGGAAAGATAGACCTCCCAGGACCAAAACCCAGAAGGGCAAACACCAAACCCTGCCCTTTACCCACATCTACAAAGACAGGAAAGAGTAAGTAGAGCAGAAAAATATGAAAAAACCTGCAGGTTGGAGAAGAATGTGAGAGACAGTTGCAGGGGCTCATAATTAAAGATTTTGTTTGTTTTCAAAAGAGACTTTATACTTTGGACATTTGAACAGTGTTGGGACCATTAAACTATGGGATATTTAGAGATGGACAAAATGTATGTATTTTGAATTATGAGATGAAATTAAGATTTTATGGCCCATGGGTTAGACTGCTATGACTTAAAGTTATATATTTGAGTTCCAAGGTGATAGGGGTAGATCTGTGTTTCTCAATCTTCATTGACAACCTTGATTTAGAAGCACCATGTAAACATATCTCTCAATGAATCTCTAAAGATGCACTGGTGGTGAGCTAGGGTCCCAAACTGAGTAAAAAGGATGGAGTTGAGCACAAGAACTTGTATTTTCCTTCCTCTGACTGCAGACACATTATGATCAGCTGACTTATGCCCCTGGCGCCATGCCTTCGCCACCGTGCTGTGCTGTGCCCTCCCACTTTGAGAGTGGATATACTTTTCCTCCCTTTCATTGCTTTTGTCAGGCATTTTATCACAGTAATGAGAAAAATAACAAGCAGAGGACGAGAACTTTCAGGCCCAACCCCTGGAAGAGGCGAAGGGAAAGCCAGAGATTTAGCTCTATGTGATCTCTCTGGTAACTGTATTTAATGAGCTTCAGTATCAATGACTGGATGTGAGGTTGGCATCTAAAGGGGGAACTGTCTTGGGGATCTGAGCCCTTAATCTATGATGATTGATGCTAACTCCTGGTTTAGAGTGTTAAGTTTCAGGTAAATCATAGAAGACCTAGTTGGTGTCTAAAAATAATTTGTGATTAATTTTGGAGAGCATCCCAGAAGAACCTATTGCAACTAGATTTATATTTCCAGACTACCTGCTCATAAAATGTGTAATACATTTCTAAACTTGTCTGAAGATAACTCCTTCCTCTTCATCTTTTATTTTCCCTTCTTTAAATATTTGATAGTGTCATATATATATATATATGTAATGAATATTGGTGTCATTAACTCCTATTTAAAGGAGCTAGTCTAAATTTGATGTATTGCAACCATCTTAATATTTATTGTTATATTCTTTCT
>NW_008353294.1:1086076-1095895 GCF_000622305.1 Nannospalax galili | reverse complement strand
CATTTTCATTCATTAACAACATGTTCCACAATTAGATCTTTGATCTTTCCCTAAAATGTCCACTGGAAGAGTTGTTCCAACCCGTCTCTATATTCTCTTATGTCCCAACATCCCCTTTGCTCAGTTCAATCACACTTCCTATCATTCATTTCTGCATTAGTTCCTAAAACCCATTTTTTGAAATAGCCATTTACCTGCTTCTCATAGAGTTGATCTTGCTTATCACTTAGAAAAAATGTTTCTGTTTTGTTCTTGTTATTGTGGTTCTGACCTCTATAATAGGGAAGACCAGACTCTTTTATTAACCATTTCTTTGGTAATTTTTCTGCTTATCTTTAAATTTTTGAGTACCCTGAAGTCTATCCAGGAATATCTTTTATTTCTTCATGTGTTCTTCCTTTTACATAGCATTTCACTTAGTGCAAGCTACTAAATTAACGACACACATATAAACATGATTTTGCTCCTGATCTCAACACTTTCATTTTAGTTATCGTCAACATTTCTATTTGAATATCCTTTAAGGTTTTCATATTAATTAGCCCAAAGTCATATTATTGCAGTTAACTTGTAATTGTTTTTTCTTTCTAAATAATTCTTGTCACTATTCACTTAGTTGCTCAAACTTGCATCTTAACTTAAGCCCAATATTTCTCTCACCAAGAGGTTTATATTCGAAATTCTTTTGACCTTGAAACTTGATAGTGGTCTACTCCCCTTACTCTATATTAGCTGAGAAAAATCTCCATGCAGACCAAGCTATCTTTATGTAAACAGCCCTCCAGCATTCTCAAAGCATGGTTTCTTAAATCCCATTTCACTTTTCTTTTTTTAAGAGAGTTGTTACTTTTGAAGTTATCTTGTGCATGACATCATACTTGTTTTCTGTTACATCAGAACATGAGAAGTCAGAGAAGTGGCCCCCTCAGTTTTCTTCTGGATTGTCATCCAGCATATACCAGCATCTAAAGGGAGTCTAGGGATGAATTGCTATACTGCCATAAGATCAAAGTTTGATTCATAGCTTCACCAATCACAAAATTCAGAACATTCAATAAGTTTCTTAACCACTATGCACTTGATTCTTTGTCAAAATAAGAACTTCAGTGACAACAGTTATGCAGCATACTGAAGAATGTACAATATAATATCAAGTGCAAAGTCTTACAACTGTGATTAATGTATGAATTCTCATTTCCTTCCCCTTTCCCTTAGTCAAATTATGCACAGTGTGAAACAACTAGTTAAAATGTGGAGGCAGCTAAACTAGATTTATTAGCTTCCATTTAGCGCACTGTGGGTACACAAGGCTCTATTCCAACTTCCAGTTCACACATTATTCATAACATTGCTCTGATATAAATGCTATTATTATCCCCACTTTACAGATTAAAAGAAACTGTAAAAAAAGAGATGGTATTATTATTGATATTTATTAGGAATGAAGTGGTCTGGGGTAGGCTTCAATTGCATGGTCTGGCTCACTTAGTAACATGATACACACAATAGGAGTGTTTGTGCATACATAGGCCCATTATGCCTCCACGTGTGTGCATGTGCTCGCGCACACGTGTGCGTGTGTGTGTGTGTGTGTGTGTGTGTGTGTGTAAAGTTACAAAGAATTAGAGGACTGCAGTCAAACAGAAATGAGATATTTCATGAATAAGACATTGATCAGTTTCACAATTTTATTCATAAACAAAATTTTTATTCATAGTTTACATTTTTTTCCTCCGCTTTTTTTAATGCTCCATGATTTTGTAGTTATTCTTATTTCCAAAGAAAAGAAAATAAGTGATGCAATGAAACTTCATAAGCACTGTGAATTGGGAGTTAACCAATATGATTTTCAAATTAGAGATTGCGGTTTATTTACATGTTTGTGTCTGCATGAACATTCCTTTATCTTATTACATGATATGAAATTAATTGTCACCATAGCTTAGTTTACAACATCCAATTTTGTGGGGTATTATTTTTACTTAAAATCATATTAAGGCATTTTAAATTGTAGTTTTTGTGTAAGCTACGGGGTTTTAATAACATCAAATTATTTTTTATTGAAGCAAAATAATATTTAAATTGCCTAAGCAGTTTTATAGACATAACAAAATGTGAAAAGGGTTTCCTGGGGTTGTGACTGTGCGATTTCCATCACAGACAGCAGGGGTCATTGACTGAAACAGGAGTTGTCCACTTAACACATCCTGCAACACTTAAAGTTCGAATTAGGGTCTTTAGGTTTAAAAAAAGACAGAATCACTCGTACTTATAAAAATACACTAGAATTAATTTTAATCTTACTCATAAACATCCAAGATTTTTCTTATTTTTAGAGCATTCATTTTCAAACTTTACTTTAGATAAAGAAAACTTATAAAGCAATAGATTATTTTCTGTTTAAAAATAAGTATATATATATTTGTCATAAATGCATCTTTCTTTTCATTTATTTTCCCATGAACACATATATCTTATGCACTAAATATGTTCTGACAGTAACATAATTCTCTTTTATTACATCAAAATATACTACCACTTAAGCAGATTCTTGGCTTCAGTTATGTACTTTGCTAAATATCACTAGTATTTTTTTAGAATTTCTTTGTAAACAATTTATAAACTTTGTACTCTAATATTTATTAGCAGAGTTTAATCTTCACAAGAATATTGCATTTTATCTGCACAAATGTGAGCATTTATACTTCCATAACTGAGATTAGTCAAATAATTATCTCTGCTTCTTAGATACTTCCTCTTTCTAAATTTTCTAAGAATTTCATACATGAGTACTGTATTTACATTATTTTACTCCCCCTCTTCTGCATACAACTCCCACATTTCCCCCCACTCCCTCTCAATTTCTTACCGTCTTCCTTATTATTGTTACACACACACACACACACACACACACACACACACACACAATGCACTGAGTCCATTGTACTTTTGTGTACATGTGTTTAGGACAAAGCACTTGGAATTTCATAACTGATTAGGGAACTCTTCCCTGGAAAAACCTGATTCTCCCACCATCATCAATTATTAATTTCCATCTAGAAGTAGAACCCTGTGAAATTTCTCCCATCCACATTGGCATGTCAACTGTAGTCAACTGTGATATCTCTCTGTATGGCTTAATTTTCTTTAATTAATTTATTATGTGTGTATGTGTGTGTGCATGTTTGAGTATGTAGGTGCATGTGCCATTCTGACATGTTTAGGTTATGTGTTTTATTCTTCCACTTTGACATGGGTGCCAGGTATTGAACTCAGGCTTCCAGACTTACACAGTAAGTACCGTTACCTGTTAACCCATCCTCTGTCCTAGCCTGGAGGTTTTTTATTATGTGTCAGTTAATAATTTGTGCAGCTCTATAGTGAATACATTGATATCTATGGCAAGGGTATTTTATCATCTTGTAGGAAAAAAAGGGGCCATTTTAAATGCTTTTAAACATAATATTATTTACACATTTTGTGTAGTTATATTTGTGGGAAATACTTAATGGGATAGAGAATGAAATGCGTTTTGAAACTTGAGAAAATGATTTGAGAATAATTATATTTATACACACATACAGGTGTGACTGCATACAATAAAATGAAATGCTCTGTTATTTTAACTTCTGTCTTCAATGTATGTTGCAGAGAGAAGATAGGTTACATACTACTGAAAATGTACAGTAAAATTATAGAAGCGTATAACAGAATATAAAAGCGAAAGTCTTTTTTTAAAAAGATACTCATATTTCACTGTATAAAATTACAGTCCTTTATCTAGAGAAAATCATCCAAAAAATATGCTAAAAATTAACAGATAAAATAGTTGCAAAACATAGTTATTATAAAAATACAGCACAAACACCCAAGAAGATTCCAACAACGCTTCCAGAGTCATTTAATTATTTAAGGATATATTTGGAATTTAGAAAATGCCATTATTTCAATGCTAGCTGTAGTCTCATATTTACATGCATGCTTTTACATTTATACACTTTACTGTATATCAGTAACACTAAAATTATTTTAAATTCATAAGCAAGTGTCACAGGAGACAGTAAACAAAGTCTTGTTTACTTTTTAATATAATGTTTCTCCACTCTGGGCCTCCTCCACTACTGGGTTAGCTCAAGGTCTCAGGACAGGGTTAATTCCTGGCTGCTTTTCCGTGTATTTTATTTCTGATGAGTAAATAGCAACATGAAGCAACTCTGGGGTTGACCTTCAATGCCACGAGGATCCTTGGAGTTACACTTCAGGTTTTTTATAAAGAACCCACTTGAGTTATTGAAATTAGAAACCTTACCCAATGGGAAATAATGCCATGGACAGAAACCATTAGATCTTGAATAGTTACCTTATTTTGGAGCAGCAATTTACATTTAAGTAAAAATAAATAAATAAATAAATAGAAAACATTGCTGTACAATTCACCAAGGTACTTGAAATAGTTGTGAGTTTTCTTAGAATTTTAACTCATTCTAATGACTATATAATAACCTCTAACCCTTAGAAGATAGCTATATTAATCAGAAATCACAACAAAATCAAGACTGCCAGTAAATTAGCACACTGGTAAGTCTCTGGTCCATAGAGCAACAACGACTGAACATAATTCTGCAAACATAGTATAAAAACTATTAGTGCTTTGGAATCCTGGTAGGACAGGACAAAACTGTGCTCTATCCTAAGACTGTGTGGGGCCATATTGAGAATGCAGGTCAATGCATAAGCAGCAAGTTCATTGACTGATTTAAGCTACAGGTCCACAACTTTGTTTACCTTGTACTTATAGTCCCATTTGGTTTAGGTCTTGCCATTGCTCATCCACTGAATGGAGACATGCCTGCCAATAGGTAACAGCCTTATGAATTCTTTGTATTCGTGTGTTCATACTTTTGGGGGGATATATATTCTTTTAGGACATTTGCGCTTTTGCTACAATGCATCTTAGTCATATACAGACCCTCTCCATAGCTGCAGCCCCCACTGCCCTCCCCCATTGGACCTCATGCATTCTTCCACACATCCTAAGGACTATTAAATCAAGTCTGTGTCTCTAGGTGTCCGTTGGTGTAAGGTACTCCACCTACTAGAGCCGGGTCAGCCTATCTAGCATCACTCCTCTTAAGCAAACCAATTTTTCCTCACCCAGCAGTGATCAGATGCCAAACAGGTCCTCAGCTAAGGCTGGCACTCCTCGCACATTTCCTGTAGGACTCATATATCAAACATCAGCCACTAAGGGCTCAGGGACATTGCTGACAAGAGAACAAAAAGAGTGTAAGAGTCATGGGAGATAAATGACCACAAGGAAATAGAGTTTTCCTGGATTTGGGGAGCTTAGAGCCATGGTGACAGCATGCACAAGACTCACACAAACTCAAACCTATCAAATTCTTCTCAAGATATGGACACTGAAAAGTCTAGTGACCTAAGCCACATCTTTCAGCTGTGGCCTGAGAATAGCTCTGCCCACCAAGGTCTTTACAGACCTGCTCATGTCCTTGGTAGCTGATACTGAAGGGCTCTGCTTCAATTCTATCTTTCCTGCCCATGATGTAAAGGCAGTCTGCTCACCTAAAGACCGGATGAGGGAAATATTCCCTGTATTCCCTTTATTAGTGCCAATACTGATCATTCTGTGAGCACTTGAGAATTCAAACCATGAATTTGAGCCTTAGTATATTAACAGCTGACAAACAGACATATTCTAATACTACAGACCAAAAGAGATGAATAATTCCATGCTGATACTCTGCTCAACTATCCAAAAGTTTAATGCCTAGAATTGGATTGTAATGTCATATGAGTAGAGTGAAAATTCTGAAGGGCTTGAGAAATATTGATGATTTATGTTAAAATTTGATTATTGTTTTAAGAAATTATGTAATAAAAATTAGTACCATAAATTATTTCAAAAAATTATAAATCTGACTCAAACATTAATAGTGGCAAAAATTGAAAAACGTTTCCTTTAAAACTTGGCATCTACAAAAATTTTATACAGCTTTTCTAGGAGGCCATTAATAGCCCTCAGCTTTTTTGGTGTATATTTGTGGCTCCCAGTCATTAGAGAGGATACTTCATACAAATTCTAGTAATAATGAATAGAATAAAACTTCAATGATTCAAACTAGGACATTAAAATCTTTGGGGCATGATGATGCAGGCCTGTAGTCCCAGCTACTCTGGAGACTGAGGTAAGAAGATCATAGTTTGCCCAGTTTGGCCCTGAAATTACTCAGTAGTCTAGGCTAGGTGATTTAGTGAAACCTTCCCTTAAAATAAAAAGTAAAAGGAACAGTGGGGATGCCTGTTTCTCAGTGGCTTATCTACCATGTGTGAGGCCATAATTTCAACATACTGCAGAACAAAAAGATCATTACAACATGCCTGCCTTCTATGAGGATGAGAAATATGACCAAGTATGGCTCTGCTGGAGAAATGTTCTTTGTGACTATGATCCTGGAATTACATATGTAATAAAAATGACTTCTTTGTAGTATCTGAGATACAGGATTGAATATTTTCAAGATAAAGAGTGAGAGATTATTGAGAAAGATGAATTTACACTGCATAGAAATTGTAGTATGAGATAGACAAATCAATGCCAACAAAACACGACAGAAGATAGCAACTCCTTGGAAAAGGAAACATTTGAAAAACACCCTTGCATGTTGCAGTCCTATGGGATCATTTAATCAGGCAGATGGGATCTTTGAGCATGGAGCTGGAGTATACATAGGCGAAGCACTGCTGTCAGAAAAATTTGGTGACCTTCGAAGAAGAGGTTCCTAAAGTGAAAGTGATGCTGGTAGGAAGAGAGATTTTGAAGTAGCTGATGAAAACAAATGAAAGACAATGCAAAATCAAAGTATACAAGGGAATAAAAGAGCTTTACTGAAAATCAAATAAAAATTACCTCACCTTGTTTATAGTTTGTGCTTTCCTAAGGAAAAGCAAGAGTGATGGTATCCATATGTCACAGTTAAGAAGCAACATACTAATCACTGGGCCATACCATGTATGTATAAAGTTTATGAAGGGGGAAAATAGTGTATTCTTCCTTAGCAAAATTTGAAATTTCTCATTATAAACAAACCACAGGCAATAGAAAATAGGAGAGTGGAGACTGGTTAAAAATTGATAGCTTAATTGATTTTAAAATTTTGTTGTATGGAAAGACACGATTACCCAAGGACAGTGTAGAACTAATGTTGAGGGGACTGTTAGTTATTTTAGCAGAAACACTTGCTAATAAATTAAGCAATTATGATGTTCTAGGGAAAATGCTTAAAACACTTAAAAGTTTTACAAGTGAGCTGCACTATATTTGTTGATGTTTGAAAACTTATAAACATTTTAGTTTAAGATTCTAATAAATACATTTAAAACATAAATGAGCCTCCATTTGCATTGTTTGGATTTTAGCAAGAGTAAGCAAAAATTCATACCTCAAATGTGGTTTCAATAATGTCCACTGCTTTCATTTTTTCATGGACTCAATTATTGATTTGATTTATGCTTTTAAAATAATTATAACAAGAATGACCAGAGCAGCCCCATTGTAGTTTCAGTTTATTTAAATCCATCATGGTGATAAGTTAGCATTTTCTCATATTTTGCATAATACAGAGAACTATATTTAGTTCACCTAAATTTCACAGGTATCATGAAAATGAGCTAGTAAATTAAAATCAAACTGCCTTTGTTCCAACAAACTGGTATTAGATCTATTCTTCTAATGCATTAAATGTATAAAAGATTATGAGATAATGTCTTACCTAACATTACTGACTTATTTGCAAGTATCTTTTATTGAGTTTATACTAAGCGTATAATATAAATATATACTAATATATTGAGTATGTACTAATTATACTAAAAGCCTTGAATGTATGTCAACAAAGTAAAATAGACAAAGGACGCATTTTCAAAATTTTATGTACTTTATTTTAGAAAGCTTTCCTTCATTTATGTTTATAATGGAATTTCTTGCTTTCATGAGAAGAATAAACACAAGAAGGCAATTATATCATTTCCCCCCTGAAATATTTAGAATATTTTTTTTTCTGGTTTCTCCAAGCACACCAAATCAATATATCATAAGCAATACCATCACAGTAATATAGTACAAAGAAATGGCACATGCAATCATGAAGCTTAACAATTCCAGAGATCAGAGACCGGCAGAATGAAATGAGCAGCTGGAAACTCAGCAGAGCTCATACTTTAGTGCTAGATGGCATCAGGGCATCAGACTTCCAGCAGATGACTCTAGATTCAAACCCAGGAAGAGCCCATGTTTAAGTTTTAGTGTAAAGTCAGAGAGAGAGGAACCTCTGTCAGGAAAGGCATAATAATGCAAAGAAGAGCAAAACAGTGAATGTGAAGTTCATTCTAGGAGGATTTCTACTTCCTCAAGGGATGGCAGCCTTCCTGTTCTATCCAGGCCTCTATTGGATTCAGACTGTCCACATTATGGAGGACAATCTGCATTACTCAATCTACTGCTATAATATGAATCCTTTCCAAAAACGTCCGTATAAAAACAGTGCTTCATAAAATATCAAGGCAGCTCATGTTTCAGACAAGATGGCACCCAGTGTTAACCATCACACACAGTTAACATAGGTGTATCAGTGTTTCTATACAGTATGAAAATCCCTTGACAAAGAGCTTTTATGTAAGTGCAACTTTTAAGAAAAAAGTTTATAAAATGATTTATGTAAAGGAGTCATTAATGTTGGATTAGTATTTTATTAATAAATCTGTACTGCAAATCTGCACATTGTAGTCTTGTATGTGATTCTTCATAACTTTATTTTGTCTTTTTGTAACTACATAGACAAAAATAACACACATTTGAAAATGTTTTGAAAAAGTTGGACATTTTATAATCAAATTTAGTAGTGAAATTTTACTGAAGTAGCTTAAAATTCATTTGAAAAATCAAGAAAAAGAGCATTTAAAGTGAGGATAAAACAGAAAAAAATATTAGGGGATTATATTCAATGGACATTTGCCAAATAATTTCTATGTGACCTTCATCAAGAAAGGAGTACCCCAGTACAGAAGCAACGACTTAGAGGGGATTGATAATCAGAGACTCAGCAATTATGGGAGTGTATTTAAGTAAGCACTGACTGTATAAAATAATAATAACTATTTGTAGATGTAAAATTGTGAAAAACAAAGAATTTGTAGTTCACAGACAAAATATGATACAAGTGAAAATGAGTTCTATTGTCAAAGCTTTTTATTATATATTAATAGATGCTATTAATTAAATTTATATTAATTTGCAAAGAATTTTTCTGAAAAAAAGAATGAAAATATGATACCTCATTTTTGCACATTCCTGCACAAGCCTGATAACATAAGTTTGATCCCCAGAATCTAAGGGAGGAGACACCTAACACCTAAAAGTTGTGCTCTGACACCCACATGAGCATCATAGCACACAGACTCACAACCACATGTCATATGCATACACACACATTAATAACAAATAAAATGTTAAAAAGAATGAATAAATGGAAAATATAAACTAAAAAGAAAAAGTAGAGGAAAAAAGAAAAGTACAAATGATGTAATAAAAGTGAATGTAGACATATCTAAGCAAATAAAATGCTACCGCATAAGTTTAGAATGATCGGTTTGGATTTTATAGATTTAGCTATGGATAATGGTTACTGTAATTTATGCTTAGAAATGCTGAACTCAGTTCCAGGGGAATCCAACACCCTCTTCTGACCTCCGTGGCATTGCATGACATGGGTGCACTCACATACATGCAGGCAATACACTCAT
>NW_008353294.1:1055653-1085798 GCF_000622305.1 Nannospalax galili | reverse complement strand
TATAAGCACATTTTTTATATATAAATAAACTATACATTTTAATCTACTTTCCTATAAGGCATATAACCCAAAATTAAAGTGTCTTATTTTTGTTTCTATGTATGTGACCATATATATATATATATATAAAGTTATCATACTTAAAGTTATGGTGGACCTACAGTTGAGTCCTCTAATTCTGTTTACTTTTCCCCCTTGTCTGCTCCTCTGTTCGTGTGATAAAAATGTTAACCAAAACCAATTTAGGGAGGGAAGGATTTAATTCAACTTGTAGACTACAGTATATCATCGAGAGAGGTCAAGGAAGGAACTGAAAAAAGAAACCTGGAAACAGGAACTGAAGCAGACACATTAAGTTCCACCCTCTGAATAGCTCAGTTAAATTTCTGATATAACCCATGCACACCTGGCAATATATGGTGCCATTATCAGCAGGTTGGCACTCCTACATCAATTAACACCTCACAAACACTTCCAAAGCCAAGTCTGATCCTGGCAATTCTTCAGTGAGGTCCATCTTCACAGATGACTCTAGGTTTGTGTCAAGTTGAGAGCTGAGCCTAAATGACATTTATAAAGGTCCTCTCAATGAATGCATACACATTGGAGTCTACAAAATGAGAGCACATGATCAAGACATAATATTTTTGTCTAAACATGATAAAGGAAATATAAATAAAACCCACACCAAAAATCCTACTAAACAAAGAAAATTCAAATTATTTCCACTCTAACTGCTAAAATGAAAAGATGATAATATCCACTGTCTCCATTCCTGTTCAGCATAGTGTTTGCAGTCTTAGAAGAAGAGTGCAAGTGAAAGACTTAAAAGGGACACAAACTGGAAAGAAGAATCAAAGTTTATTTTCAGATAACATGAGTCTTTGAATGAAAGATCCTAAACACTCCCCCAGGTAGTGCCTACAAAAGACAAACATATTCAGCAAAGTAGAAGGATACAAAAGTAATACACAAAACCCAATAGCCTTCCTATATACTTTCAGAAAACAACAGAGAAAGAAACAAGGAAGATAATTGGATTCACAATAGTCTCAAAAATATCTTAGAATAAATCTAACCAAGGAAGTGAAAGACTTGCATAATAAATCTTTTTAAAATTGAAGAAATGAGTTAAACTATATTCCAGGAGGCTTGGAGAGACCTGCCAAGCTTATAGATAAGTAACATTAATATCATGAAAATGGGTATCCTACAAGAGTCATCTACATATTCAACACAACCCCTATTCAAATTCCAACACAACTAACACATCACCAATTTTCAAAAATATTTTATTTATTATTATTATCATTTTTAACAGACCATGAGGTAGGGTTTATTTACAGAAGAGTGGGTACCCCATATTTATGGCTGCACAATAACAAGTATGTATTTAAGTCCACCCTCAAATACAGATCCTATGACCTCGCGACAGCCACACAAAATGGTGAGAGAGGTGCTTCTTGGTGTTCTCAGCTTATATATTCTTTTCCGCTCCCCCCACATTCAGCTAAGATCAACTGATTGGGTGGGAAGGATTTGATGAGCGTGGGAAGAAGGTGTGACTATAGCTTTCTGGCATAGTGATTGGAGGTATTTCCAGTTAACACTCTTTCCCTTCCTCTGGCTCTTACATTCTTTCGGCCAACCTCTTCAGCAAAAGTCCCTGAAACTTGGAGGAGTGGTAGGTGTGGGATGATCTTCTTCCTGTTGTGGCAAGGCACTGAACTTTCGGGTCTCTGATTCATTTGTTTTCCATGGGCTGTTGGCCAGTTCCCGAACCAAGAACATCTAAACAGTGACTGCATAATAACTTAACCTATGAATGTGAACAAAGATGTTTGGTTGGTACTTTAGAATTTGCATCACTTTCATCTAACAAATCAATTGCAGTGACTTCCCACTGGGGCCTATATTCTCCCTTCACATTGCCCAAATTTAAGAAAAAATCTCAAATTTCACGTGGATGAAATTGCTCACAGCTTTAAGTCCAAATACTTAGAGGCACCTAATTTTTAAAAAGAGGCCAAAAATATACATTGGAGAAAAGACGGCATGTTCAATAGGCAGTGCTGGCCACACAGGATAGCAGTATGTAAAAGGATGAAACTAGTTACCTAGCTATCACCCTGCACAAAATCAACCCCAGTAGATAAAGAACTGCAACATAAGACTTGATACCCTCACACTCATAAGGGAGAAAATAGGGAATACACTGGAATTTAAAGGCATAGAAAATGATTTCCTGAACAGGAACCCTACAGTGGAGGCATTAAGAATGACAGTTGAAAAATGCAGCCTCATGAAACTAAAAATCTATAAAACAAAGGATACCATCCTTCCAGTGAAGAGGCAGCCTACAGAATAAGAAAAAAAGCCTTTACCAGCTAGACCTCTGACAAAGTATTCATATCTATAATGTAGAAAAAAACTAAACATCAAGAATACACCTCAATTAAAACTGGGGCAAGGAAAGATCTCAAAAGATGAAATGCAAGGGGTTGAGGAATTTTTTTTAATGTTCAACATCTTTAGCCACCAGGAAATTGCAAATTAAAACTACTTTTAGATTTAATTTTACCCCTGTCAGAATGAGTAATATCCAATACCAAATAATGACAAATGATGGCATTTGAAAAGGGACACACTTATTCAATGCTAGTGGGACTACAAACTTGTGAAAATACTATGGAAATCAGTGTTGCTTCCTCAGAAAGCCATAAATAGACCTTTCACATGATCTAGCCAATACAATCTTGTGCCTATACCCAAGGAATTCTACATCCTCTACAGAAGTACCTGTTCATCCATGTTCATTTCTACTCTAGTCACAATACCCAAGAGATAAAATAACCTAGATATCCATAAACTGATGAATAGGTAATGAAAATATGATACATTTACACAATGGATATTTTTTAGTTAAGTGAAACAAAATTATGAAATTTTCAGGTAAATGGGTAAAACTAGAAACAGTCATTATGAGTAAGGTAACCCAGACCCCAAAAGACAAATACCACATATTTTCTTTCATAAGTGAATGCTAACTTTGAATCTTTATAAATGTGTGTTTCAATTGAAAAATTCGTAGTAGTGAGGAAAGTAGTAAGAGCCATGCAAGAGTGGCTTTGTGGGTTGGGAGGTAGAATTAGTGTTATGTACGGGTGAGGAGAATAACAGAATAGGAAAGGTTAAATGGGCTTGGGAATGAGAGGACAGGGCAGAAAAGGGAGGAAGAAGAGGGATAATTAACACTAAAAAATCTATTGAAAATATCATATGGAAATCTTAAAGTAGGCATACACAACATAAAAATACTTTAAAGGTAGTTACATTGTAAAAGGGGTTAAATGGCCCTACCATACATCATAAGTTAATGAATGAATAGCCCAGTATAAAGAATGAACACTTTGGAGTTGTTGACAAGGGTGTTCTACAGACTTTCAGGCATTTGCTCTAGGTAACCTACCAGAACTTGTTTGATAACACCCTATTTTTAACAACATGACATACATGAGCTGTAGAATAAACATCAATAAATCAAGCTGCTACTGACCTTGAAGCTTCATATCTACTGGTTAGCTTTCACAGTACTAAAAGGTGCAATGCATGCTACTGGAAAAGAAAAGGAATCACCAACCTTGCCCATCTGTGAACCCTGCAGACTATAATGATGACTGGCCTGGCAAGATACGCCCACTGGTGCAACAGTGGTGTGAACGTTATGAGTGTAAACAACCACTTTATGATTGGATTTCAGGTCTACTTCACAAGATGGAATGCATACCCAGCACTGTTATCAGGGCCAAGAAACTGTGGGTAGACAGGTCACAGGCCATAGGGGATAATCAATTATTATCTTGCTGAATGGACATAGTATTAAAATACCTCCTAATGACTTACTGTTGCGGATGAATTTAAGGAAATGATGTTTTCCAGACACAACAGGGCAGTGACATACATGATCCCAGTTTGAATGTGACATCATGTGCAAGAACTGCACAAGTTCAATCCAGACAAAAACCAAGTATGGAGGGGTGGTGAGCAAGAATCCCTAGGTCTGGCTCAGGAACTATTGACAATGGACAGCTTCTGGGAGACAGAATATCAGTTTTCTTTGTGGGTATGATGACCAGCTTCTACAGAATGTAACCATTCTCAAGAGCCTTTCTGGAACACAAATTACACTTGATAGGTGTTTAAAAAACATAGTACATTTAATTGATGATGAGATAGTAAGATAGAAGTAGACATGGGGAAGGGGTCCGAATCTGCTCAAAATACATTGTATGACATTCCCAAAGAAACAATAAAAGTAATGTTTTGAAAATGAAGCCATGAATGATTGAATATTTGACCATCTATATATACATGTGTCATTACTTACAAAAAACAAGGTTGTACATTAATGTTTCTTTTGTATATAATCACAAATAAATAATAGTTGGAACATGATCATTGTTTTCATAGATGTGAGTATGGAAACTTTCAAAACTCTCTCCGTATTGATGGTAATACAACAGGACAACAGGGTGTTTGGTGGTGCCTGCTCTACTGCTTGCTCAGATTTTCACATTAGGTAGCCCAGAGCAATTTGGATTTTAGATATTCTAAACCTATCACTGAGAAATTTTAAAAGCTTAGTTATTAAGCTTGAACAGTGATCAAGAGGGTGTTAAAGTTACTCTTAGCCTTCAAAATGTTGGAAAAGCAGTTTCCTGCCTGAAGACCTTGACTTTTCTTTCCTTAAAACATTGTAATTGAAAACTTATAATTGCAAATTACTTTGATTTCCCTTTAACACACAAAATGTTTAAAGTATTTTGCCATATTTACAATCCAAGTCTATGCTTCTTTAATACTTGAGATTCAGCTTAAATAGTATGATTACTGGACTGGAGAGATGGCTCAATTCCCAGCACCCACATAGTAGCTAACAACCATCTATAGCTTCAGTTCCAGAGGATTGAATGCCCTCTTCCGACCCTTGCAGGCATCACATGACACAGGTATACTACATACATGTAAGCAATACATTAATAAACATAAAAAATTAAAAAAATAAAATAAAATATTTTAAAAACTTTTTATTGAGCTTTTGTACATTACATACAATAGTTCTTAATCAAATTTAGACCCAGTCATCCATGCCTACCCACACTCCCCACTGGACCTCATGTATTCTGCCATACATGTTAAATGCTATCCAGTCAAGCATCTGTACCCACCCAGATGTCCTTCAATGCAAGTTCGCTTTCCCTTGCCCAGTAGTAATCAGTCTCCAACAGTTCCCAGATTAGGGCTGGCCACCATCCACTTCACTCACTCTACTCTGGGTCCTTGTCTGATTGAATTGGCATGGGTCCTGTGCTCAATGCCACCATTGCTGCAAGTTCACGTGTGCAAGCTTCCAGTTGCCTGAAAGGCTCTGCTTCCCTATGCAATTAAAAATGTGATTATGAAAGAAGTCCTCCCAATCTTAAGGGAGAGTAAGGGCCTAACTTAATAAGCCATCGCTAGCAAAGAAGATGGCTTCATAACAGAGGAGAGTACATGCGCACTCAGCAATAGCTATGAGGCCATAGATCCTACTGATCAGTATCCCCTATACTTTTCTACCAGCTCACCAGGAGTTTTACCATCTTGGCTTTGTTTCTGCGGAGTTGGGTTCAGCCCTGTTTCAATGACAACTAAAATATTTAAATTTGATAGTGTTTAAGATAATTTTATTTCCCTATTCCTTGTGCTCAAAGAAAGAGCACTCTAGTTCCAAATGGGAAACTTGTGTAAGAGTGCATAAATTTGGGTTAGGGATATAGCTATATCAGTAGAATGCTTGCATGGCATAAACAGAGTCCTGAGTTCCATGCCCACCATTGCATAAATCAGTATGGTGGTAAAAGCTTAAGCATGTAATCCCAAGACTCTGAAGGTGAAGGCAGGAGAATCAGAAGTTCAAGGTTATCCTTAACACATAGAAAATTCAAAGTCAGCGCAGAGTATGCCAAGGCCTGTCTCACAAACATAACAAAAAATAATGAATAAATTAAATAAATATATTTGTTACCAATGTTTTAAAGCAAGATCCTTCTCTCTAAAAATCCCAAAGAAATAGGTTCAACTAATAAGTTGATGTTAAGAAAAGGAACAGATAAAAGGGTCCAGTGACTTCAAGTCTCTTCTTGGGCACTGACATGAGCTTTAAGTTGAGACTTGGATAAAAGGGATGACTATTTGTAACTGTGTGTGTGTGTGTGTGTGTGTGTGCACGCATGCACACGCACTCGTGCATGTGAGTGTGTGTAGTATATGTTTGTATATCTTTCTCTTTTTGCCAGCAAGGAGGACAAAAGTTGATGCTAAGTATCTTGCTAAATGATTCTCTACAATACTTTGGAAAGGACTAAATTCTATTGCTAAAGCCCAAAATTTGGGATGTCCGGGAAATCCATGAGATTCACCTATCACTGCCCAGAATGTGGTTACAGGTCTTGGCCATGAGGTTTAGCCTTTATATCAGTGCTGGGATCAGAACTGAGCTTACATTTAAATCATTTCCCTAGCACAGCAGTCTTGATGTGTTTGATTATTATTTTAGTTCTTGTTCTGCAAGGTTATTTACACAAATCTTTACTGCTTAAAAGGGGAAATCTGCTTCCTGTGAGTTTGTCAGCCTCAGCATCAATAGAAAATTATTTTCATTTAAAGGTGTCTTGGTCACTCACCAATGGTGGGGCATGGTTTGATTCCTTGTCATATAGGTGTTAAACCATCAGTCCATTTGTTCCTGAAATTTAAGAGAAAAATGGGTTTAAGTGTTTTCTGGGAGTCTCAAAATAGAAAAAATAAAGACTGACAGTATGATATTTAGAAGAGAAAGGCACAAAATGTCAAAGAAACCAGACTTTTATAAGATTTTAAGTTGCACATGGGATCCAAGTAATGAGTCAAAGCTTTGTAGCAAGCCCAGTTTCTAAGTGCCTTTTATACGAAGCTTTATTCGTGTGTGTGTGTGTGTGTGTGTGTGTGTGTGTGTGTGTGTGTGTGTGTGTGTGTGTGTGTGTGTGTATGCAAAAACATACCAATACTAAAATTCTTCACTATCATCAAAAAGTGTTTAAGTTCGATCCTTAGTATTCCTTTGCTGGTCCATGATTTTGACTACCTTTTAAGTGTTGATACATGTATTCAGAGTTACTAAGAAAACAAGAACAAGAAAGAATAAGGTGAAGCTACATAAGCAAGATCTTCATTAAGAGAGCTACTCAGGATATTTTATCACACTTCATACAGTGATTCAAAGAAGAGGGAATATGAACGCTTTGTGTTGTAATTGAATACCACTCCTTTGGAAAATATCACTATGTATAGCAAGGGTAACACATTTGCAGTCTAGTCAAGTTTGAAATGTGATCGCAATGACAAAGAATCTCTCTGAATCCTCAATGGTGGAGCAAATACAAAAGACCACAGTTCAGTTTAAAGCAATCAGCTTCTATAAAATTTTCAACATTGTTTACAAATTTATGGTCCTGTCATAATTTCAACTGCTTCCATTCCATTGTTCTCCTTTTAATAGGATTAAGATATTGTAAATGTATGATTCTAAATGAAAAACTCATTTCCGTACTTGTCCTAAGTTTGTCTTTATATGAGGTGATTAAGTTCAAGGATGGCCCAATTGTAACTACTGCAATACAAACAAAGTCAGTAAAATAATGATATAGGGAACTCAAGAGACATTTTCAATCCTTTTGGAGATATAAAGTCAAAATATGTCATTTTTATTACTAAAATTTAGAAGTCTATTCCCAAAAAATTCAATAAAACTATAAACCAGCCTTGTTTGTCTGTCCTGTGTTTATTTAGATTTCTTCAAGAGAAAACAGAGTTTAGATACTATAGTTATCCAGAGTTACTTCTGTGGGGAAAGTGGCTTACTCCTTCATACCACCTCTTACTCAGAAAAAGAAAATATATACATATATAAAAAATGGACACATACAGTTACCTCTTGTGTCATCTATTTTGACATATTAAAACCAATAATGTGACTAACAAGACAAGATCATCCACAATGTCCATTGTTCAAATATTCTTATTTAAAAGTTTCCACGGAAAAATTTTGTGAAATTCAAGTTACACCTATTTGGTATCTTCCCTGGATTTTCCATGTCACACTGATAAATAACCAAAGAGGCAGAAGGCTTCCCTGTGGTTTCCAGATAGGAAAATTGGCATGTGCATGAAGAAAACACAACTTCCATGAGCATTCAAGTGAATAATTTGCTTCTTTTTTATAACAACCAGTTGGATTCAGTTTAACCGATTAAAGAAGATACCTGTGGATTACATTGATCATACCCAAGTTTGCTCATAATTTCAGGGGACTTTTAGTTCGCTAATCTACAGGTGTCTGCAGGGGCATTTGGCCAGAAATGAACAGTTTAAATAATTTATTTTTAATTATTTGCATGTCTGTATATGACTCTCTGTGTGTACATGTGTGTGCTTGGCCACTTTACATGGGTGCTATGACCCAAACTGCAAAAGCAGTACATCACTCCCCACTGCTGAGTTATCTCTCCACCTCCATTTTTATGCTTTTTACTTTTTGCAAACAGCACATAAAACTCATTATCTCTTCATGATAAAGAGTGTCTTCTAATCTTAGGCATCTATTAAATATAAGCAGATATGAAGGATATGTGACTGCACCCTTCCCTCACAGTTTACAGCTTATAGAGCAAAGGACTAAAGGAGAAGGACATAGATTGGCATTCAGTATTTGCTGAGTCACTCCACTCTTTTATGATCTACATCATTTGGATTGTGAGTCTACTCTTGAAAATTCACTAATTGTCATGACATGTCCCTTTCCTCTTATTACATTCAGTATTTTCTTTTAACTGAGTTTTTAATGCAATGTTTTTAAGATGTTCTTCATGTGATTTTCTTTAGTATTGTTTGTTGCCAGGGCTTTTTGTATCTGTATGTAAATACTTCCCCCCAGATAGGAGATATAAATATCTATTTTAAATGTAAAATATTTTCTGCCCCATTTTTTTCATGACATTCCTTGATTACAGTTGCACATATACCTTAAAGCTAAATATTGTCCCTCATTTTTTGTAAGATCCTACACGTTTTCCCTCAAGGTTTTGCAATGCTTATTTTTAATTCCCTCTTAGACTACAGAAATTCAATTTTAAAATATTTTTATAAAGTCTTTGAGAATGTATTTTCTTTTTCATTGATTTCGGGGTTTTGTTTTTTGTTTTGTTTTGGTTGCTTGCTTGTTTGCTTCTAACAGGATTCCCTTGTCCCAGACCACCTGGAAATCACTTTATAGACCAGATTTGCCTCAAGCCCACAGTGATCTGCCTGCCTTTGACTCCTGAGTGCAAGGATGAAAGGCATGTGCCTCCATGCCTGGTGTGAAAATGCATTTTCATACAATGTATTTTTATCTTAGTCATCCCATCTCCTCTTCTTAAATTATTCTACATACACCTCCACCTCCATACCTATAAGCAACTCCGTGTCCAATTCTTTTAAAAAATTTTAATTGTTTATTTTTTTAAATCATTTATTTAATAACCACATACTTAGAAGAAGAATTTCCTTTTTTATAATAAGCCATTGACTCCAATTTATGCTGTCTGTATACTTCTGGGTGTGAGGCCATCCAATGAAACATGGTTGACCTAACAGGAGCCATGCACTTAAAGAAAATTGACTCTCTCACTCCTCAATGCCATTAACTGTCCATAGTTACTCAATTTGGGGACAACCTTCTAACTCCATGATAAAATGTTGACTGGCTTGATCTTGTAGAGGTCTTCTGCAGGCAAGAACAACTTCTATAAGTTTATGAATGCAGTGGTCTGGTCATGCCAGAAGACACTGGTTCATTTCATTTCAGCACTTCCAGAACTCTGGATCTTATAACATTCCACCTCTTCTTCCTTAATGATCCTTGAACCTTGGAGAGAGGGTATCCTATAATGTCTCATTTGTGGTTAAACAGTGCATAGTCACTTATTTTCACTTTGACCAGGTATGTGTTTCTGTATTAACCACCATCCATTGCACAAAGAAACTTCTCTGATGAAATCTGAGACCTGCACTGATCTACAGGAAGAGGACTTAGAGGCCAGTTTGATGCTGTGTCCCTTTAACAAAATTTTATTAGTAAACTCATGCCTTGAACCTGTGTGCTCTCCTACCATGGCCAGATCTATGATACCAGTCATATGTATCCTCCTGGGGTGCTGGCCTTAAATCTAATTATAAAGCAGTTGGTTACCCTCATAGTATTTTGGACACTATTGTATACATGGGCATATGGTGGGCCATACTGGTCATTATTATAGTTCACAGGTTCACAGCTAAGTAAGACTGCTTTTTCCCTCCAGCAGCCTACACAAGACCTTCCAGTAGAATGACAACTAGCCAGCAGGGAAAAGCTTTTTGGTCAGCATCAACATGATATCTTTATACCCTGTGATAAATGTGCATGGTGCATTTTAATTTATTCTTACCTCAACTCCTCTTATACCTTATCCTCTTATCTATCTTCCCACTTAAACTTCTCTCCCCATTATTTCCATTTCTTTCATATCACCTATGTTCTGTGATTCCCACTCCTTTAAGATCTTTCTTCTTCTTCCTCACTAGAGAATGGTCCTTTCTAGTTTCCTTGATTCTGCAAGTACAGCAAATTAAGAACACAAATCTAGATTGGATGCTAAGATTCAATTATGAATGAAAATGTATGACATTTGATTTTCTGGGGTTGGGTTTTCTTATCCAGTGTAATGTTTTCCAGTTCCATCCATTTACTTGCCAATTTCATAACTTCAATTTTTAACATTTGAATAATATTCCACTGTATATAGGTACCATATTTTCATTATCCACTCATCAGCTGATGAACATATAGTCTGTACCCATGCCCTGGCTATTCTGAACAGAGCAGCTATGAATATGGATGTGTGTGGTCACTGCCAGCAGCAGCCACTCTTCTGTTCTTGTGGGTGCCGCTCCTTTATTGAGGCTGCTCCTCTACTTGCCCTGGGCTGAGGCAGTTCTTCTGCCTGCCTTGGGCTGAGGCCACTCTTCTGCTCGCCCAGTGCTGAGGCAGCTCTTCTGCTTGCCCTGTGCTGCCTCCTGTCATCGTTGCTTCTGCCTGGTCCCAGACCCCAGGGCTGGTGAGGAGACTGTGTCAGTGGAGCTGCATTCAGACACATGAGACCAGGTTCAGTGACACAGATCTGGTTTATTGCAGGAAGGCACAAGCTTATATAGGGATAGTGGTCCAATCACAGCACAGCAAGTAGGATACCTTATTAGCATAACAGGTTTAGCATCCTATCACAGTATAGCAAGTAGGATACCTTATTAGCATAACAGACTTAACATCCTATCACAGAATAGCGGGTAGTATGCCTCATCAGCATACTGGGCTTCAGATTACAGAGTCTGGATTCCTGGAACCCATGTGACCCTGACTGTTACAATATCTAAGCGTTGCAATTTGGAATTCCATGGGTGGTGATTAGGGAGTGGCAAGCTCTAGGCATCAGTCTCATGATCTGCCAATGGGAGCAAATGCCACAAGGCGTTCCTTGTTGCTCCAGTGGTCAGGCCATTGCCTTGGGCCTGCTATATGGCTGTCAATAAGACTTTCAACCTAGGCTCAAGCCTGTCTCCCACAGATGTGTATGTCTCTCTTTGAGGCGGAATTGCATAGAGCTCTAGAATGCCTCCAATTTGCTCTGTAATCAAAGATCTCTTTATCGGTCTTAAATTCCACTGAATTTTCTTTCAGTCATCTCTAATCAGCTAAGTCCATCAAGTAAGCTCTTTTCAAATTTAGCTTTAGATTTCCTATGCAATTCTTTCTTTTAGGTTTTTTTTACTGTTTTATTTTTATTATTTATTTTCCATCTCTGTCATCTGTCTGTCTCTCTGTGTGTACAGGAGCCTATGACTTACCCCTCAGTAAGTGTGTGGAGGTCAGATGACACCTTGTGAGAGTCTGTTCTCTCCTTACACCACATGGGTATGAGGGATCAAACTCATGTCACCAATCTGGGCAGCAATCACCTTTATCAGCTAAGCCATTCTGCCAGAACCCCTTTTTTTTTTTTTTATTGCATTTCTATTTCCTTTACTTTTGTATATGTGAGTTTGTGAATTTTCTTTCTGGTCTTTGTCTTTTCATTCATTAATATTTTCATTGATTAGACCTCATTTTATATATCTTCTCTCTTTTACTGCATGCATAATAGTTTCAGTGAAATCTCTGCAAACTACATTTATCATAAGACCTTACTTAAAATCAATTTCTAGAGACTTCCTATGAAGATACTATATAATCTTGGTTGTTGCCTGTCTATGTTTATTTTGATTGAAATCTGGATTTTAATTTGTTGTAACAAAAGCCTGTAACATATTTATTCCCACTGTTATGTTTCATTGCTGTTTGGTGTAAGTGCACAGTTGCCTTGCTTCTATTACACTGTGTGTAAAAGTGTGTGCATGTTGTGAATATGACATTTCCTCCATGGACTGATATGCTGACTTTTTGATCCCCAACTGATGAGGATATTTTAGAAGCTTCAGTTGACTGGACCTTACTAGAGGAAATGTGAGTCTGAAGGTTATGCTGCACAGCAGTCTCTGTCTCCCTCTGCTTCCTGGCCACCATGCTGGGAGCTGCTCTGCACTGCCATTCCCGCCCCACTGTGATAGGCTACAACCTCTGAGAAAATAAAGTTCTTCCTACCTTAAATAGTTCACCTGGATTTTTATCAGTGACAAAATATTGTGAAAGTTAAATCCCTACATGTGGTACATCCTCTGATATCTCACACGGTTTTTCCCTTTTCTTCTTCCCTTCTCTTCAAGTACTCCATCTCCTTTTCTCCTTCATTCCTCTCCTCTTCCTCCCTCTTTTCCTTTCTTCATCCTTCCATCCTTCTTACTCTTTGCCCTCCTTATCATATCTCTTTTCATTCCTCCTTCTTTCTTCCTGTTTCCTGATAAGAGTACTAGAAGCCCAAAAGAATGTTGAAGCAGTGCTTATCTTGTGCTTAGTCCTTCAAGCATGAGCGTTTGACTCATATATAAATTTAAAAGTCCATTCAGGGATAGGAATATGGCTTAGTCAGGTGGCTGCTGTGTAAATATAAGGGACTTGAGTTTACATTCCCAGCATCCACATAAAATGCTGGTTTGGTTATGCATTCCTTAACCCTAGTGCTGGCAAGGGTGGTAAGAGGATAGGGCATTGGGGACAAGCAGATCCATGGAACTTGCTGGCAAGTCAGTAGAGAAGTCATGTAGCTCTGCCCTCATTGAGAGCCCTTGTCTCAGAAGATAAGGAGGAGAGCAAGAGTGGAAGGCTCTCAACATCAACTTCCGGCCTCCACATGAACATGCACAAAGGGATGCATATATGAACATACATATACTACACACACACACACACACACACACACACACACACACACACACACAAATTAAGTGGTGTTGTGAATTGACAGCTTCTTCCCATTCTTTACATTCTTGTTGACTTCCAGAATGCACTTCCATGTTTGGGTAACTCTCATATGTGAGTCATATGTGAAGTGGTTATTATAATATTTAAATCCATCTAAAAAAATCCTCTCACTTCCACACGCAGGCGATCACACACACACACACACACACACACACACACACACACACACACACACACACAAATTAAGTGGTGTTGTGAATTGACAGCTTCTTCCCATTCTTTACATTCTTGTTGACTTCCAGAATGCACTTCCATGTTTGGGTAACTCTCATATGTGAGTCATATGTGAAGTGGTTATTATAATATTTAAATCCATCTAATGCAGTCTTACTTGAAACCATCTACTTAATTTTTCCATGTATCTGTTGTTTACTGTAAAAATGGTCTGCCAGCTTTAGGCAAGTGAACTGTGAGTTATTATATACAAGGTAGCAGAGGTTGGCAAACACTGAAAAGAAAGTTAAAAAGCCTGACATGACAAATATTGTTAATTAGTAAATATTCAGCATTCCTTTACTGTGCTTGTTTTTTATAGTTTTGAATTGTTTGTTCTTAATAATTTTATCAATATTTATACTGATTATCCAGAAAGAGTAGTTGATTCATATCTTATATGCTCCATTTACAGAATTATAAATCACAGTTTAGTTCTATTTTCATGGAATACTAGTTGAAAATATTTTTGTAATCTGACATATTGCCACCCTAAAAGTGTATTAAAATGTCTAGCAGTCACACAATGGGCAGCTTTAAAGCAAACAAATGCAGTTGTATAATTAATAAGTTTAAACTTTGAAATTTTAATCTTCATTTCCCATACTTTATAATGTATTTTTAAATATTGAAACAAATGAAATTCGACACACCTCTTGACCTGATATAATTAAATCATTTGATGCCAGGTATACAAAAATTTATCCTCCAATGAAAATGTTTTAAAAACAAAAATATGATGTACTAATTAATATATAACAAATTATACTTATGGAATTCTTCCACTAATTATCAATCATTTATCATGTTTTATGTAAGTATGGTTCTTGTATTAATCTTTAACACATTGGCAGATAAGTATTACTACCTTCCATCTCTTTTCTTTCTAAAATTTCTTTCTTCTTCTAAAAAATAATTCTTGACCTTTCTCTAGTAGTCACATCAACTGTAGCTATGTAAAAGAGTCATTTCAAACATAAAAGCTCCCTTTATCTTAAACTATGATGCACAACAACTGTGAAAACTAAACAAATCTATAATGTATGGAGTCTACATTGACTGAAGATTGATCACAAGCAAAGAATTGTTTTAGCTACCTGCAATGTTCTCTACAAGACTGACATGGTCCCTGCCATATACAAACTTTCAGATCTGTTTGCTGATTAGTGACACTTGTGATAGAATCTGAGATAACTGAGTGAATCAAATTAGATAGGAAAGTAAAAAAGGTTTCATCGCAGAATTAGAATTAGTGAATTACCAAATTATAAAGAAAAAGAAGGGGCTGGAGAGATGGCTTATCTGATAAGAGTGCTAGCTCTGCAAACATGAAGAGATGAGTTTAAATCTCTAGAACCCACATAAAATTCCAAGCCCAGCTGAGCCGCTTGTATGTCCAGCATTGGAGAACAGAAGCCAGGTGAATCCTCAGAGCTCATTGGCCAGACTGATTGACAAGCTTCTGGATCATTGAGAGACCCTGTCTCAAGGCAATAAGATGAGATACAATAGAGGAAGGCACCCAAGGCACTGCTATGAACTCTGCATGTGCATACAAGGAAAATCAAATCTGCCGCCACACTCATATGCAACACACACACACACACACACACACACACACACAAACACACTATAAAAAGGAAAAATTTGGAAATCATAATAGAGTAGTTAACACATGCAAAGGTAGGACGTCTGATTCAGTTCTCAAGAAGGACAAAATGAGTGATTTGTTATCTCTGGGTAACAAAAGAAAACAAGTTACATTGCAAGGGATAGTACAATTTCCAGGGTGTGTAGTATCATGATGGTCTGATATTTTAATTAAGTTCATCTTTAAATGAAAATTATTATTATTGATATATTTATTATATTTATTTATTTATTTTATGAGTTAGAAAATGCTGCACATCTTATTTCGTCAATAGTGTCAGTTCTATAAGCAGTAACTTTATCAGATTGGCACTGTTACTTCAAGAAAAGACTTGCTTGATCAAACTGTGAGCATACTTTCTTTGTAATAGATCTTAATGTTTAAACATACTTCTGATTCTTGTAATTGACTTAAATTATGAAATTTAAATTGATGTCTTGAAGCCTTTTAAAACAAATTATGAAAAGCCATGTCCCATTTTCTTAAACTATGAAAATCATTTGAATCACACATTCTGCTATTATGATAAACATTTTTCTTTACTTTAAAATGGGAATCAATTTAGCATAAAACTTACATTAATAAAGTGAGACATGAATCCCATGTCAAGTTTAATGTTATATTCTTCATGATTCGAATGTTCAGTCACACAGCATATATCTGCTATTTAAGTTTTGAACTTGCCTAGAGAAAAAAATGGAGCTGAGTCTTTTGACGCACAATGATGATTATTGCCAATAACAATCAAAGGTAGATGATGTGGTTTAAGTAAGAAATCCATCCTTTTATCTGAAGGTATAAACAAACAAGAAACTTCTTTTGTGTTTAAAAGCAGTAATTCTTTCATGTGTTCAGTATAAAAAGAAATTTATTGGGGGAATTGGTATTTAGAACTATATTACAGATAAAGCCAGATATACAACACAAATTGCCAGTGTATTTATGATTGATTTTGACTAATTGTGGCTCAAATCTAAGAGACACAGATGAATACAGATATTGTGCTCATATTTGCTATGGGACCTGATTACTTGAAGATAAGATAATTTTTCATTGGATCTCAGCTTTCTGAGTAATTTGCTAAAAACCTGATTGATCTGTTTCTGTGCGGTTCATTTTTAGATAAGCAAACAGATGATACTGAAGATTTCAATCTTAAGAAAACATGATTATAGGTAACTTTGGTGAGTATTTTGCATATTTATATTTTTTAAATTATAACATTTTCAGGTATAGGTACTGGAGCACAGATACTTGTTTATAGGCTCTTGGTCTTTTTGTTAAGAAATTTAGAAATAGACTTAGGAAAGAATTTTAGGATAATATGCTGTAGCCAGTGTTAGGGAAAGTATCTTTTGTGTCAGGGGACAGGTATCTAGGGAAAGAGACAGAAGTGAGGAAGGGTGTCAGAAAATCACAGTTTTAATAGAGTACAAGTAAAAAAAATATGTTCCTCAGAGGACAAATGTCTGGAGAAGAAGATGGGGGGGGTCAGAACATGGCAATTTTAATAGACTACAAATAAAAAAATTGTATCTTGGAGGACAAGGGGAACACAGGGAAATGAGGAAAGAACAGGTGCACAGGCCCTCTGTTCCTTGTAGTTTTTATTGAGGAGGCACAGAATTGTCCTTCTCTAAGCTAGGATGGGCCTTGATCCCCATAGTAGCAATACACACTTTGGGTTGATCAGGGGATAGATCTTTCATTTTAGTATTAATTGCTTTCTCTTTGTAGTCAGCTAAGAGCTGCTCTACTTGATCAGAAACTCAGGATGCATCTAAGACAAACACACCTTTCAGTACACCTTTCAGTTTTGTTATATTGGGTCAGTTTGAAATCTCTGTCATTTGCTCTGTGGATTTGTTTCACCTACTGATACACCATGCCATCTTATTTTCTAATTTAGTCAGGGAAGGTCGGTACTTGAAACTGAGTTGCAAGAAGCTTGGAGATTTTCCGTTCTAATTTAAAAATCTTATTGTACAAAATAACTTATTCCTTAACTACCAGGGTCTTACTGACCATAGCTCACGTCATTTTACTCAGAGGAAACAGACATATTGATGTTTGTATGTCGCAAATGGCGTTTGAGAAGTAGAGATTAAAGATGACACTTTTATTCTCTTTCTTCTTGCCTTGAATACTGAGTATTTTTGTATGTTATAGAAACTGAAGCATTGAGAAATTAAATGACAATAGAAAGAAATTAAAAAATTAAAGTAGATTTGATGCCAAACACTACATGTCCAAGAAATTTGTCATACTCCTTTGATATGCAAGAACTTTGAAAATTAGTGCTAATATAAACATGAAAATTTCCCAATAACATTATTAACTTTTAACAATGCTAACTGTAAATGTGATTTTCTCACAATTTTTCACCAATAATGTATTCATATACATTCCTTAATTTTATATAATAATGTGTCTGTTTTCTGTGCTTTAACAAACGAATAGAAGGGAATTCAAAAAATCACAAACTCAAGCCAAATTTTAAATATTTTTTATCTATTATTTTTGTGTGTATAAATGCCCTCGGAGATCAGAAGAGTGTATCAAATCGTCTGAAACTGGAGTTAGGAAGGTTGTTAGCTCCCATGAGGGTGCTAGGAATCAAATCCAAGTCCTTTGCAAGAACAGTCAATGTTCTTAACCTCTGCATCATCGCTCAATGCCCTCAAACCTTATTTGATACTATTGATCATTTTAATTCAATCACAAATGTGTCAATTGTTCTGGTAACCATGAGAGATAGAAAAGCAATGATAAAAAGGAACTTCATCAAACTTAAAATTTTGATGGCAAAATTCAAAAATAACGTGCGAAGAAAAAAGGACTTAAAAAAACTAGAGTGTGATAGGCTCCTTGGGATACGATCAGGCATACCTAGGAAAGACAAGAGTCCCAGCAGGATGGTGTGTCATTGGCAGGAGGAGAGAACTGCAGGTTAAACGCTGTAGGAACTGTAAGGAGGAACAACCCTACTACAAGAAACATGTGAAAAGCCAACATCTGGTCTTCTGTCAGATTGCCTTTTTAGGATGTAGTCTCTCACAATTAACTGTCTGATTCAATTTGAACATTAATGTTTGCTTTCCTATAATATAAAATGTAATCACAGTATCTGTTTATTGTAGGGAGTCAATCTATATTACTGCAGCTACAACATTTCAATTTATGTATTTTTTCAGCTTTGGACACTAGAATTGTCAGAAGGATGCTTTTTTAAATTATTTATTTAATAACCACATAATTAGAAAAAGCATTTCATTACAACAGCATTGACACATCCAATAACAATTTCCAGAGCTAAGATGCATCTCTTTCAAAATTGACTGTACATTTTTAGGTTTACAGTTGAATTAATAGTTATACAATACTGTACTCAGTATAAACCCTATAAGACATAAAATTAAATGAGGCTTTAACCTTTAAAAAAAGATCTCCGTTTCACTATTAAAGTACACAGTTTCATACAGAAGGATGCTTTTTAATTTAGGTATTGAAGATAAAAGAAAATTAAAATAAGCATTTCCCCTCCCCCAATCCTCTAAACTGAAGATATCAACACAGTAACCATTTATTTTATTTTAATACCCACTAAAATCTAAGAACGTACCCTTTCCCACCTTAAGATCCTTTGGTTTTCTTTCTAAACAGATGGCAAGACAGCTTCATACATTTATGCAAAGCAACAAGCACAAGTGTTACTCTTGTTGTAAGGAATTACTTCAACTTTTAGGGTTACTATGCTCTTTACATCTTAGCTATTTTTTCTATGTAAATTATAGCTGCCCCCACATTTCATTAATTACCTTAAACTACTTTATTTTAAAAAGTTATGTTCTTATATTTAGAACATTTTGTTAAGAATCCTTATTTAAGGTACCCCTTAAACTTATTCTAGCACAAGAAGGTAAAGCATTAATTCTGTACTTCAGACTGACAATTTATCTTGGGACTATGTTTATCCTAAATACATACAGATAAAGAAAGTCAGTTTTAAAGATAGCTCAGTCAGCTGATAGGCAATAATTAGGTGTTATGTATATTTTGGAAAAGAATTTCAAGAAGAGTTGAAAAGATCACAAGATTTGGGGTAAATCTACCATCTCCACATGTTAATGCTTAGAAAATGTGTGTGTGTGTGTGTGTGTGTGTGTGTGTGTGTGTGTTTTCAGTATGTGTGGGTATGTGTTCATGTGTATGTAAGTGTGGGGATGCATGAGTGTATGTATGTGTGTTGTGTGTGTGTGAAGTATACTTATCAATGACTTTGGTATCAAAGATTAATATATATCTACATTTCTGAATGAGGATAGCTGATTTTATGTATGGAAGCCTAATTATTATCTTCTTGCCTAGGCACGCCAGCTCAATTAAAACATACAAAAACATAACTAAAGCCTTGTGCTTGCAACTATTTACAGTAAATGTGAAATAAGAATTCCCAGCACATCAAATGGACAGTGGCTTTATACATGTAGGAAAACTGCCGTTAAAGGTAATGATGCCTCATAAAATAGTAATGGTACTTATAAAACTATAAGCAAAGAATTATGAAGCATGTACTGTCATTTAAAACTCTGCTTATAGCAGTACTTTATTATAGACATAGACGAAATTAAGTGTTCCATTTTTTTTTTACAAAACAAAGGCTTGTTTTGCAACCTTTTATATTGTAAGAATATAAACTATTTCACCACAGCAAAACTACACTGACTGTGTAATATATTGGAGAATTTACAGTTATAAATTCATCCAAGAAAAAACACTTAAGTGTGTTATAATATAAAGATAAATTTAAAAGAGAAATTTGTTTCATTGAAGTCATTAAAGAATAAGTATGTGTGTACACAAGCACACATACTCTCTCTATATTCAGAGAGAGTTAGTTTTATTTGGCATAACAATTATTTTAGCATTCTTTTATATTTTTTTTTATTTTAGTGTGTAATTGTATTGCCTACATGTATGTAAGTGCACACATGTTTTGCAGTACCTGCAGTGGTCAGAAGGTGTTAGATTCCCCTGGAAATGGAGTTATGAATGGTTGTTAGCCATGATGTTGCTGCTGGGAATCAAACCTGGGTCCTCTACAAGAGCAGCCAGGACTCTTAACTGCTGATCCATCTCTCTAGCCCCATATTTTACTGTTTTTATGTCTAAAAAATAGCAACCTGTAGCATAAGTAAGGCAAAAGTAATCATGACCCTTTTCTTGATGTATATCTATACATACACATATGTGCCAATATTTATCACTATATTTTTGCAATGGAATAATTTAAACACGTGTCTCCATTGTAAAATTTTAAGAAGTAAAATATTCTGTAAGCTGAAAGTGGAAATTGATGCTAAACACAATGAACATATTTTGTAAAAGTTTCCTAGAGCAATACATACTGAATTCCTGCAGAAAGCAGGATTGTATTGTGCCCCTTAATTGGAACATCTACAATTTATAGGAACCATCACTCTGTTTCCTAGTCTATGTGACTAGAGAGAGAGATTTATATATAATAAATGATTTCAAAATCTCCAGGGCTTCGGAAAATTAACATTTTCTTAAAATACAGAACTTTAAGAATAGGCTCAATTAATTTTTGTTTTTTAAACATATAACATTAGACTGACTTGGGGTGATGAGGCATCATCTCGACAAGTTTTATTATTCCCCAGATATTAGTAAGGTAGTGAAGAAGGTAGACAATTATCTTAAGGATTTTAGATATAAATGATAAGCATAAATATTGTTTGAAGCATATAATCTCCTTTTTTGAGGAGTGTAGGAATGACTTTTATAAAATGGAAAGAATCTGGACTAATGACATTTAATTAGCCTTATCAAATTTAATGAACCACAGGCTCTTGTGACCTGGGCATCTGACCTTGATTTCTGGGAACCTCAATTTGCTATTCTACCCCAAGATAGTGAATGAATGTAGGTATGCTTGAGAATTAACATGCTAAAGTACTGAAAGATAGCATGCATTTTCAGGGAAAACAATGAAGACTGATGTTTGCTTGACGTTGTGTATATAAGATGTGTTAAGTCTAGAAATGGAAGGTCAAGATTTTATGATGAGATGTGTGAATCTAAGTTTATAGTTTCCCAAAACTGAAGTTGGAGAAACTTTTGGAAAAGTATGGGTTGAAGCCTGACCTCTGAGCATAATTCCAGGGCATAATTCAAAGAGTAATCTGGGGGGAAAGGATGTCCTCTTAATCTAGTCTTTTAAAATCTAAATTTTAAAAACTAAAGAATCAGACTGTTTTATTCAGGTTTTAACTTTAATGTGCCATGAAAATGCCACAGAGGAAAATCAATATATGTACTTGTATATTTGATCAGAAGGCAGCCATAAGAAAGAGTTGAAAATAAAAATTAATGCAACACATACACAAAAGATATAGAAAAGAGGAACAGTAACCAATATTTTCCAAAAATGTTAAATTAAGCATCAAGTATAAGCAAATTAAATTCTTGGATAGCATCAGAAACATGCAGATTTTTAAGTGAATAAAATTATTAAACTGTAGTTTGAGAACTAAGAAATTGGAGCTTAAGAAGAAAGAGTTTTGATATAGACAAGGTGTTTGACCTCCCATGCATGCATTAAACCTGCATGACCCCAAGGCTTTTTTTTTTTCCTTCCCGCTTGTAGCAGGAGGCCTCCAAAGATGGCGCAGACCCAGAGCCCTGGGATTCAGTGAGAATTCACTTCACTTCTTGGTTCACAAATAGCCCGCCAAAAGAAGCCCACACCTCCGAACCCTGCTCGTGAGCCCAGTGACTGCTGACAGACTGCGTGGCATGGACCAATCAGAATATGATACGCTGACTAAAGGGACTTAGGGGCAGAGAAAAGGGAAATATAAGGTGTGCCTCCTCCTGCATTAAATGAGTCTGCAGCACCTCGCCTAGTGCTTGCTTCTACCTGACTCCTGGGGTCTGTGTGTCATGACCCCATGCCTCTTACCCCCTCTAATCAGCAGGGGACCCCATCCAGGTTAGGGTCTTCACAACTGGCCTGAGGAGAACCCACAACATCTGGCACCCAAACAGGGACTCCTGCCCACTGTGTTGGCGACACCCAGAACCTCAGTTCATTCGGTAAGTAGGCCCCTGTTCTTGTCTGTTTCTTTGGCTGCTCGAGGGTAAGCGAGTAGCCCCCTGCTCTGTCCCCTCCACCCTGTCTGTCATCTTTATTGTTGGACTAGTTTGTTAGATCAGGGAGGCATACTCCGCCAGTGGTCTTGAAGCCCACGTCAGCACCTCCCCCCCTCTCAGTTCATCCCAGTGAGTTCTCATAAGGGCTGATCCACCCAGAACTCAGAGCCCAGGCTTCAGGTCACCCTGTTGCCTGTCCTGGAGATACTGTGTGAGCATATGGCTGGAGGTGTCATGGCCTCCAGAAGTCCCTCACTGAGCACAAGACATTTGGATCTGATACACCTTTACATGGTGGGGCGGTTTACATCCGAGTGGCTCACAGTGTTCTTTGCTTCCTTTGGGCCCTCTTGGTAGTCACCCTCCTCTTCTACTTTTGTAGTGAATTCCCCTTCACAAGACCCTCCCACAATGGGCAATTTACCACCACAATGCAGGGAACCACAAACGGCAGCACTCAAGGTGCTCCTTAAAACCAGAGGGTTGAAAGTGAAACCAAAAGATATCGAACACTTTTGGGATGAAGCCACTAATTTAGCTCCGTGGGTCTCCCCTGAAAACATGTGGGACCCTGACACATGGATGCAGGTCCTCTTCCTGGCCTGAAAAAGGGAGGTTGGGTCAGGGATCACTCCCCCCGCATCGTTTGTACCGATCCTCCTAGTCATTATTGCTAGCCTTAAATCATCCTGTCCTGAGCAAGTCATCTTGGCCTACAACAGACACTGCTGGGAGCAATCTACTATAGATCTGGCTATTACCTAGACCCTACAGCCCCCAGGCCCCCTGGACCTGGAGGTGGACGCCGTCTCTGCGCCCACTTCCAATAAGGAAGGAGCTCCTTTGCCTATATCTCAGGATACTCTCCTAGAGCTACCATGTCCCAAAATTCCCCCGCCCCATTACCCATGGAAGGAGTTACTCTCTCACCATCCCCAGTAATCATCCCACCTCTTCCCCTGCTACTGTGCCCCTCCCTCCTACGCTGTCCTCCTTAAAGCCTCACCCGCCTTTGTCCGCCTTTCTGGTTAACATTGGCCTGATGTGGCACAGTATCCATGGCTACCCACCCCACTTGCTGAACTTGTTCTTATCCATAAGGCAGCTGAGCAATTGGGCCCTGACTCCCCATATTTCAAACAGGTTCTTCACCAGTGGTCCTTACAGTTACAAACCCACTATTATTGGTATAGCTTGCTAAAGGCAGTCTTAGAACCCTCAATCTTTCTAAACTGGCGCACAGCCTATGACGATCAGGCTAAAAGCCAGGAATGCCTAAATCTCCAACATGGCCTCAACATTACGTTGGACGTGCTCACGGACGTGGACAATATACTGACCCCATCTCTCAGTCTACTATTGGCCTCCATGCCTATTTTCAACAAGTGTCTGACTTGGCCTTTAAGGCCCTTAAATGTTGTTCCCCGCCATGACCCACAAGTTTTTTTTCATAATTTTATTCAACAGTCAGGGGAGTCCTTCACAGACTTCCTTACCCATGTCACTGAGGCAGTAGAGTGGAGGGTGGAGTCTGGAACCACCCGACAGGTGTTTATCAAACAATTAACTTGGGAGGGACTAAACATTCCTACTTATAATGCTATTGCGCCTGTCCACAATGATAACATTCACAAATGGGTACTCGCTACTAGAGACTTGGACCCTAGGGCAGGCCCTACTGAGGCTTTGACCACCTCCTTGGAGGCTCTTTTTTCTCAAGGAAAAGCTGCCCACTTTGACGCAGGGGAAGGCTGCTGGAACTATGGGGGGCTTGGCCACTTTCGTAGACACTGCCCAAGAGGTACAGTCCACCCCAAGACTCGCTGCCCCAAGTGCAAAACAGGGTTCCATTGGGCTAAAGACTGTAGGTCACAGCCTCAACCAGACTAGGCTCCTTTAAACTCCACCTGGGGCACCCCTCAGCCCTGCCCACAAGAGGGGAAATGAGACAGATATTATGGACTCTCCCAAT
Source organism: Nannospalax galili (assembly GCF_000622305.1). Taxonomy (NCBI): domain Eukaryota; kingdom Metazoa; phylum Chordata; class Mammalia; order Rodentia; family Spalacidae; genus Nannospalax; species Nannospalax galili. The sequence goes on along the minus strand of NW_008353294.1, from coordinate 1,061,216 downwards.
CCTCAACCACTCCCCACTAATGACCCTGTTTCTCGATGGAACTGCCATAAAGGGCCTAGTAGACACAGGGGCTGATGTCACCATTATATCAGAAACTGAATCCCTTAAATTCCCTCATTGGAAATACTAGCCAGGCCCGCCAATAAAAGGAGTTGGCGGCAAACAAGGTACCAAACTGGTCACACATCCAGTATATTGGAAGGACTTGTATGGACCGTAATTCACCAACTTCAAGGATCCCTCTCACCCAGTCAGCTAAGGATCTTCTTAATAAGATAGATCATATACTCTGGTCTGCATCACTCCAACGTCATGACCCAGCAGAGCCATTACTGGCCTTGATCCTCTGGACTAAAAATGGTGTCCTGAGGGCGCTATGGCAGCAAGGCCCCCTGGTGTGGATCAACCTGGCTACCTCACTCCAATCTTGGCCCCTGAGCTGATCCCCATCACTTGGCTCTCTAATGATGGCATTTGGGTGGACCAGTAGTTAGCAATTAAGGCCCAACAAACAGCCAGGTGCATATTCAGAAAGGAACCTCACAAAATTATACTGCCATTTCCTCTTAAGCATTCCCAGACATTATGGGTAGACTCTCTGGCTTTCCAACTAATGATGTCCAGGTTCACGGGGGAGTTGGATAACCACACACCCCCAGATAAGTGACTAGCCAGCCTGGCCCGTTTGGAAATCACCACTCAGCCACACAATTCCCCCTGCAAAAACCCCCTACCTTTAGCCATGCTAGCCTTGTCAGATGCCAATACATCCCGTTATGGCGTTGTCATTCAGTGCATGGGAAAGGATGACACCTGTTACATACAAGCCAATCCCGGCTCTGTCCAGTTGGGGGAGCTCCTGGCCTTGTTAAAAATCTTCCAAGTCCGCCAGACTGAGCCGCTCAATATATTCTCAAACAGCCAGTGTGCAGTTCAGACCCTCAGATGTCTTCCCTTTGCTTGAGTAATAGGCCACAAGGATCCCATCACTAGAATGATGAGAGCTCTCCAGATTATCTTAGATAACAGACAATGGCCCTGGCACATCTCCCACATAAGATCACACACCAAGCTCCCTGGGATCTTGACAAAGGAAAATGACAAAGTAGATAAACTTATTATGTCTGTGGCCCAGCATGATGTGGCTGCGCCCTGTTTAATGTTTGTTCAGAGTTTGTTGTTCCAAATTTGTTTCTGTTTGCTTCCTTATATGTGCTAATAAAAAAGATAAAAAATATGATTTTGAGAAGCTAACTCTGGAGGGAAATTGGTCCTTTCTCTTCAGACTTAAGCTGCTTATTCTCAAAAGTGTTCTCAAAAATTTTCCAGGTTCAGGTCAACCCCCTGACCCTGTGAATGGATGTGAGAACAAACACCCTACATGTTGGATACTTTGGCATGTAGGATTGATCTACCAAAAGAATTCACCTCTATCATGAGTTTTCTGGGTTGATAACTTAGGCTGGTAATCAGGTTGTTAACCAACCGGGTCAACTTGGTGAGAGGAGATTGATCAGGGAGAACGAAACAGTAATGGAGGGCTGTTACTGAAAACTGGTTCCAGGGTCCATCCGCGCTGTGTGGTTTTGGGTCGTGAATTCCAGCCGATCATGTCGACATTCCATTATAAACATCACATGTACATGGTCCTTTAAATTTATCAATTAGGTCTATTGGTACCAATTATTAAATTTACAATTACCTCTTTGAAGGTGCCCTGGTGAGCTATGTATTGCCAAAGCCTACCTTGGCATAAATTGCCATGCGAGGCCGTGGGTTGTTATATTGGATAATGTTGTTATCTTGGATAAGAGCTGGTGATGTATTTCTGTTTCAGTGTCCTGATATGGCAGATTGATGGGCATTCTCTGGTATGGAGGGCCAGAGAATGAAATGGTAATGTCTGTTTCTTTTTCGACGCCCCAGTGTGGCAGACAGGCAGTTGTTAATACCTTTCTACATCTTTTGGATCCATTAATATTAAATATAAAAGGCCTTGTTAAAAAATAAATCAAATATTCTAATGACATCAAAAAAATTGTGCACACTTTCAAAATTTGCTACTAGTTATTATATAGATGATAAGAGTTGTTAAAAATGGGGTGTTAATATTTTTAAATTACTTAGATCTACTGATATCAGTTAAAATTTTTCTTCAGTTTGCTTGATTTCATTTGTTAAGATTTAATTTTCTTGTTTATTGTGTGTTTGTGTATCTTGTAAGTTGTAAAAAACTCCTTCCCCTCCAACTCCTCCCATATCTCCCCATTACTTTTTTCTGATAACTTCATGTACTCTTCTTTTTTTTTTTTTTTTTTTAATAGGAAAGTATTCTGTATCTAAATTCAATTTGTTGATTGTTACCTTGGAAACCTGTTTGGTATATGGGTAACTCTTTTACTTACAGGCCATTATATCGATAGACCTTAAAGTGTGCTTTGCATAATTCTTACTTCTTGAAAGTTTCAAGGAGAAAAAGTCATATACCAGATCATGGAATTTAAAAGCCTTTATTAGAAATATTAAGGTTGTATTCTATTAAATATTAAGGTTGTATTCTACTATTAACGTTTATTTTAACTTTCATCCTTATTTAAGCATCTATAAGATCTTAGACTTTTGTTTCTTAGTCAAATTTTTCTTCTTATTAACTTTTACTTTTAGGTTAACATTTTCTTCCATAAGGGAATAGGTATGGGGCAAGGCAATAGCTGTCTGCTTTTTGTACATATGCTTGAAAGTATGCGGAAGGTAAGAGGTGCTAAAGTGAGCTCACAAGAATTAACTAACTTTATAGATTTTATTGAACAAGTTTGTCCTTGGTTTCCTGAACAGAGTACCTTAAATGTAGAGATTCCTCTACTAGAACAAGCCAGAGCCTTACACCAACAATTTCAACTTTCTCCTCGCAGTCTGCACCACCTTCTACCCGACTTACCCATCTCTCAATGTAAATTGGATCGTCACTTACCTACTCCTGACAGGCATAATTATTCTTCTCTTTCTACTTCTTAAATGCCTTGTTCTTCGTTCCCGCAGTCAGAGAAAATTCAATCACTCTGTGTATCAGGCCCTCAGAGCAATTCATGAAGATGATTTCAACTGGCCCTATGCAGCCCGGCAGACTTGGCTTGCACAAATGTACGAGGCCTCCTACAGATAATTCCCCACCTCGACTGATCCCCAGGGATGGTACCCCTTGGAGGGCTGGTAGCCAATGATAGGTAAGATCCTGTTGGGCTGAATCAACCTAAGCCAGGACATGGACATGTATGTCCATGCTCCAATGACAGGTAAGGTTCATGCCTGAATAGGACATCCTAAGACAGGCACAGTCCATGATCCTGGGGTCATCCAGAGGAGGAGCTGCTACAGGCTCTCACTGGACAGTCATTTTTAAAGAAAAAGGGTGAAAACGTAGCAGGAGGCCTCCAAAGATGGTACGGACCCAGAGCCCTGGGATTCAGCAAGAATTCACTTCAGTTCTTGGTCCACAAATAGCCCGCCAAAAGGAGCCCACACCTCCGTACCCTGCTCATGAGCCCAGTGACTACTGACAGACTGCGTGGCGTGAACCAATCAGAATATGATACGTTGACTAAAGGGAATTGGGGGTGGAAAAAAGGGAAATATAAGGTGTGCCTCCTCCTGCATTAAATGAGTCTGCAGCACCTCACCTAGTGCTTGCTTCTACCGACTCCCAGGGTCTGTGTGTTGTGACCCCGCGCCTCTTACTGCCCCCAATCAGCAGGGGACCAGATCCACGTTAGGGTCTTCACAGCTGGCCTGAGGAAAACCCACAACAGGTAAGTGCACCTGTGTCATGCAATGCCCACAGAAGACAGAAGAGACTGTCCGATCCTTTGGAACTGAAGTTACAGACAGGTGTTAGCTGCCATGTGGGTGCTGGGATTCAAACCTGGGTCTTCCATAAGAACCAGTCAGTGTTATTAACTGCAGAGCCATCTCTCCAGTTCTCTATAATAATTTTTAAACCTGAGATATAGTCTCTCTATAATGATAACAGTCAGAGAAATTTAGCTGAAGAAAAGTGAATAATGACAAAAGTGTGATCTGTGTGGAATGTTATGTATGGGGCTTGTGTATGTCCCATTTGGGTTGAAATGTAATGTATATGGTTTGTATATGTCCCATTATGAGTCAACACAAGCAATAGTCTATAAAACATGAGGACTCCAGAGTTTGGAACTGTGACCATGTACAAACCAGGATGCATGATTTTGTAGGGGGTTGTGCACATGAATGCAGTGCCCATGGATGTGTGAAGAGAGCACTGGATTCCCTGGAGCTAGAGTTACAAATGGTTGTGAGCTGCCTGATATGGGTGCTGGGAACTGAACTCTGTTCTTTGCAAGAACAATACATGCTCTTAACCACTGCACAATCTTTCCACAACTTCCCTCTTTTTAAAAAACTTTTATTTTTTAGCAGTGCATGGTGGCACACGCCTTTAATCCCAGCACTTGGGAGGTAGAGACAGGTGGATCTTTGTGAGTTCAAGGCCAGCCTGATCTACATAGTGAGTTCCAGGACAGCTGGGGCTACAGAGAGACCCTGTCTCAAAAAGACAAAATAAAACAAAACAAAAAAAAAACTTGTTTTTATTGAATTTTTGCGTATTTTATACAGAATATCTCAAACAATCTTCATCATGTTTATACCCCTGTCCCCAATGGCACACTCCCATAGCACCCACACACACAATCGAACCCATATACTGTGTCATGTGTATTAATGCTCAATGTGTCAAGTCAGTGCCCCCATACATTCCCCTGTGCAACTCCATCCACAGAGGTCTAGTCAGCCTATCTAGAATCTCTTGTTTTAGGAATAGCAGTTCTTTCTCACATAGCATTAATCAGTTGCCAATGTTTCCTCAGCTATGAACGGGGTCTGCTGTTCAGTTCCCCAGTTCTGTGCTGGGTGTTTGCCTGCATTTGCATGGGACTTTTGAATGTTTACACCACTGTCATAGAATCCAAGACTGTTACATCCCTAGACTAATATAATTTATTGCTATGTGGACATATGTATCCTTATATTTACAGACAAATATCCCAGTCACCACTCATCAAAGAAACATATTTTGTACCAGTCAGAGACTATTACAAAGTACTACAACTGGTCACACACAGACATAGTCTTTGAATTGCCCAGGCCTAAGCTACACATCTACAATGCAACTTCTACACCTAAGGCACACAGAACATAAAACAGGAGTAATGAAGACAACACTAATGAATCTCTCAATTCTCATTAACGAAGATGACTCATGCAACAGAGGGACAGAACACAGAAGTCATAAATGGCCAAAATATAGAGATTAAGAGTCTGCAGACTGCTGGAACATGGACAGGACTTCTATAATAAACTCCACCTACCCAGGGCTCTTTGGGGAAGAGGGGGCAGAAAGATTGTAAGAGCCAGTCAGGAGGTGCAAAACTTCTCTTTTTAAAACAATTTTATTTTTATTTTATCAGAAGACTTTTAATGAATACAGAAAACTTTGAAATTATATAAAATAATTACATGGTAAATATGG
>NW_008353294.1:1043325-1055600 GCF_000622305.1 Nannospalax galili | reverse complement strand
ATTACAAAAAAAATTCCCAATGGATCAAGGAAATTTTTTTCTATATATTTAGTTATTTGTAAATCTCTGTTTTAATGTCACATCATATATTCTTGTATATAGAGAGAATATGTGTGTGATTATGGTGTATGTGAGTGTGATATACATGTGTGTAAATGTACAATGGAGTATGGAGGACAGAGGAAGACCTCTAGTATTCTTCTCTATCATGCTTGATCTTATTCCTTTGAGGCTGGATCTCTCACTGAACTTGGAGCTAGTCTGGAACCCAGTGTTACAGTAGTAAGAAAGGCCTGTTAAAAGGAAACTCCTGGTAAAGAAAATAAAATCTCCAGCCTGTGTAAAATAATATTCCAATTGAGTCAGGTAAATCACCTGGCTGAGGGAGCAAACCTGGGAAGGTGATTTCACCTTGAGCCATGCTGAAGATAGAGATTACAGTATAATTAGGACTTGAATGGGTGAACTTCTGCCTGGAATCCCATAGGCTATTGGGCAAACATGCAGCTTCTTAAGTCTGCTGGCTTTCCTTAACTCATCAGAAAAGGGTAACCTCTCCTTTCTTCTTCCTATCTCATTTCTAAACAATCTTTTCTTCTCACTCTAGTCAGAATGGCCATAATCAGGACTACAAATGACATAACAAATGCTGACATGGAATTTGTAAAGGGGAAACTCTCCTCATACAATGTTGGTAGGAGCATAAACTAGTAGAGTCACTTTGGAAATTGGTCTGGAGTTTCCTTAAATATCAAAACTGCAAGTATCATATGACCTATCTATACCACTCGTGCATATGTATCAAAGAACTTTGTATCTTACTACACAGATACTTGCACAGATCCATGTTTATTACAGCTCTATTCACAATAACTAGGGAACAGAATCATCCTGGATGTTTATCAACTGATGAACAATGAAAACACAGTACATGCATACGATTGAATGTTAAACATCTATACAAAATGAAATCATGAAATTTGCAAGCAAATGGATGGAAATAGAAAAAAATATGTAATTAATAAAGTCATCCTGGCTCCCACACACAAATGCTTCGTTTTCTCTCTCATAGGTGAATGCTAGCTTCAAATCTTTTGTTTTGTCCCTTTAACCTGGAATATATATGGATGTCAGGAAACTAGTATTTAGCAGGAGCTGGGCAGATGTAGCAATAGAGACTAGAGAGTAAATAACAGGTGAGACGAAGGTGGAAAGGCTGAACACTGAAGTCAGCAATGTTCAGGCAGGTAATGGAATGATGGGATGGGGGAACAAGTGGGTTAAGAAGGGTTCACCAAAATGAATTGTGCATGAAGAAGGTACATGGGTTCCTTTGATCTTTCAACTAAAGTAACAAACATAATAAAATAGGATGGTAGAACACATGACAAGAAGAAATGGGGGAATGCACTGGAAGTGGTTTACACAGTGAGGTCGGAACATTGAGGGAGAGGGTGTAAAAAAAAAACAAACAAACAAAACTAAGAACAGATGAAGAAGCCTTATGAAATTTCACTACACCCTTAAGTTAATTAATAAAGAATTCAAGAACAATAAGGACTTTGAACAGAGGTACTCTGTGTTAATGAAGAACTCTGCTCCCAGAAGATATGGGTAACTAACCAAAACCTGAAGAGGAGGCATAGGCCATCTGCTTACAAGTTATTGATCCTAGAAGCAAGCCATTGCTGTTGGTTGCTCATAATAACTGGACTGGAAAATCCTGTTGCTGAAGAAACCGCTCAGTTGGGTTGCAGGACACAGAGAAATCAGTCTTTCACTGACCAGGAAAATCTCTCCCTGCTGATGAGCTTTTACAGTACTGGAAAGTGTGTGCTGTTTCTTTGGGGGAAAAAAAAGAGAAATATGTGGTTTTCCCCAGAAATGATAGGCTCATAATGCTACAATAATGACCTGCCAGGCAAGATGTGCCTGCTAGTGCAATAGTTACAAGAATGTCAATGGAGATAATCAACTGCTTGATTTGAATTAGAAGTCTCCCCCATAGAAGAGAATTCAGGCATAGTACTGTATCATATCATATCATCAAAACCCATGACTAGGTATAGGCCAAATTCTAGCCCTGCCAGGTCCGTTTCATAGCTTAGGCCAGTTTCCTGTATCAGAATTTAAACTGCACCATCGACATGGCTTCCCCCCACCTCCATAGCCGTACCTCCTTCCACACCTTTCCCCACAGATGGCCTGAGATGGCTTCCGCTGTGCTTTCATTGGTCTGCCTCCTCATGACTGGTGCATGATCAGCTCATGATCCCCAATGCTAGATGTAAGCGTTTGACCAGCATGACCTTTGCTACCACTGGTCCACAATGGATGCCTTTCATGTTATTGGACGATTATGTGTATAGATACAGCCTGCTGAAAAATAAAGTTGAGTTCCTCCTTCTGACGCACTCCTGGAGTGGTCTTTGCTCCATCGCACTTCCCCTAGGTGCCACAGCTAGGAAAGCCATAGGCCCAGGGGAGAATCTACTGATGTTGATTTGCTAAATGGTCATGTTATCAAACTGCCTTCTAAACATCTGTGTTTGTATCCATACATTTATGCTGCTGTTAATCTTGTTCAGAGAAGTTTCATTTTGCAAAGAATAATGGCTAATACAGGAAGCCATAACTGCCCCAAATTCTGATAATACATGATTTTGAGTGCTTAGCTATGGATGGAACATCTATCATAACCACCTTAATTCCCCAGCAAGGCTCAGTTCACATCATGGAAGAGGGGATGTAAAGACTGTAAGAGCTGGAGGATTGCTAAGACCTCATTTACATTCTATACTACATAAAAATAATTCATTGTTGGTAAAAATGTGTAATATTTTAAAACAGCTATAAAATTCAAATATCATAACATAATAGTTATGACTACTACATGTATATATATAAAGAATTACATTATAAAGTATTCTTAAACATAAACTCATAAGGCTAGGAGTCTGTTACATGGACAGTTAAATGTACAATGTTCCTTTTTGCTGTGCCTTTCACAATGTTTTATCACCCTGAGCCAATTTGTACTTGTATAAGCCCAGACAAAAATAAGGAAAATGCATTGAAATAGAAATTAATAAAGGCTAGCCCTGTTTCAAGAAATATATAGAAATCATTCCATTTAAATGCTTCCTTGTATTTTCATTGCTATGTTTTAGGATCAGTCAGTAGAAGCACTAGAAATGTGTATTAGCTTTCAGGAAGACATATATTCTTAATGAAGAATTGCCTTGTTTCAAACTTGCCATTTATTGGACAGAGGCGCAATAGCCTGAACACAACAAAGAGCTAGTTCATTATTAATAGACCTTTTATACAAACATGAATTCAGAACACTATTTTGCCCTCTCTAACTGTACCGTGGGCACAAGATGAATCATTTATGAGGTGGCTATATGTCTGACAATTGAAAAGCTTGTGAATGTGTAAAGCAGACTATCAGGAAGAAACACACACACAACACACACACATTCAGTGTGTGAATATCTTTCAAGAGAAACAATTGCTTATTTGGTGGAATGTTAAATATTAACAGAACTCTTGTACAATTCATTTTTCAAATTGACATATTTAGATTTCTAAAATATGAGTTGCCTGGATTTTAAGATAGCTAAAACCTAAACAGCTTTCTGATTTAGTATTTAAATGTAACTAATTTAACTGCAATTCCTTACCTCCCTAGATTATCTGAGCACTCTATAAAAGAATCCCTCATTGTGTTGTCAAAATGAATGATTATGACTTCTGTCATCAGGAAAATGCAAATGTTTTAAACAGAACTTTAATATTTTATAATTACACACATGACATTTTTCATTAGAATGTGTCATTTATATTTATGATAGGAAAGTATAAAAATGGAAACTGTAGACTTGAAATTTTTAATTGCTCATTTATTTCTAGAAATATGTGTTATATGATAATCTACATATACTAGTTCACCTAACTTTAGTAAGGGTGTCATGTTGATGCCACTACCTGGGAAACTTTAAATTTGATAAGCTATGATAACTTTAAAAATACAGGAAGGAATTTCCAGTAAATCTGAAAACTTCTCTTACTGTCATACAATGTCTTACATTCCTCTTCTCAAGTGCTGTCATCTGCCAGAATAGATTTTTTTCTACCTGTTTCCAAGCAGATTTTCAACATTAATACAAAAATAATATCTTTGTCTAAAAAAATGGAATTAAAAACCCTCTAGGACTGGTGAGACAGGTCAGCAAGATATTTGCCAAGTCTTATGGTGTGATTTGAATCCCTGAACCCACACGCTGGGAGGAAATGACTCTGCAAATTGTCCTCTGACTTAGACATGCACACCCAGGAATATGTGCACATGTGTACACACAATAAGTATTAAAGATAGATAAATAAGTACAATAAATAAATACAAATTTAAGAAAGACCACAAAACAAAAGTTAAGTGGAAAAAAAAAAACACAATAGCAACAGCACAGTGAAATCTTTTGGATCTGGCAGAGTCAAACACAGAACTGCTTTGCAAAAGTTTTCTACAGTGCAGGGCACAGGGAATTCTCACACGTAAAAGAAGAAATCTTACACAAACTAGAAAAAGTCCTCCAAGAGGAAAGTGAACACAAAACAACCCAAAGAAACAGCATGGCAGGTACTTTAGATCACATAAAAATGAGGCAAGAAAATAAAATTTAGAATATTCGGGTCAACAAGATAGCTCAGAAGATATAGGTGCTTTTTGCCAAGGTTGAGGATCTGAGTTCAGTGTCAAAGACCCACATGATGAAAGGCGGTAACTCCCACAAGTTGTTCTCTGACTTCCACATGCACACTGAAGCACATGCACTCTTGTCTACACACACACACACACACACACACACACATACACACACACACACACACGAGAGAGAGAGAAAGATAGAGAGAATAAGAAATGTTAAAAATCATCTGAATACTGAATATTCTAGAAATTACAATTTTATGCTTGTAAATGGTGTTTTATGTCCAAATACAAACACTTTGCTTAGGTGAGTAGATGTGAACTGCCTAGATCCATGAATTGATGAGTCCATGAATAAAAAGTTATAGAAACCAAATGTTTTTAACTTTGTTTCAGAATAAAATAAGACATCCATCACAACTTGAAGTTCTAAATATATAAAGCACAGTTCAACTGAATAATGCATGATGTATTTTAAATACTTTTCAGTTTTCTTGCATTATATTGTAGTTTCTGCGGTAAACAGAAATAATCCTAAGCCGATTTTTTTCAAACTACATATTTTTGTTGCTTCTTTGAGAATTTCATACAATTCATTTTTATCATATTTCTCACTCGCCAACCCTCCCAGATCCACTCCCACCTTCCTATCCTCCCAACTTCATGTTATTTTCCTTTTTCTTCCCTATTGAGAGGGCAATACGTGTTCAAATATTTATTTCCCAAATATTCTTGACTGTGGAACACACAGTGTGTAACAATTGCTGGGGGTTCATAAGTGCAACTGCACTAACATCAGTAAAGAACAATTTCCACAACCTCTGGCTCTTATGTTCTTTCTGTCCCCTCTTCCACAACCATCCCTAAGCCTTGGGGAGGGGATTGTGAGGTCAATGTTCCCTTTCGGCCTGAGCACTCCACAGTCTGGTTTCTGCACGTTGACCATTTCTGGGTCTCTGTGATAACTGCCTTCTCCTGCAAAAAGAAGCTTCTCTGGTGAAATGTTGAGAGATGCTCTTATCTATGGGCACAATAAAAAGTTATAGATAATTTTAATATAATGTTTTTTCAGTAGAGTATTGGCAGTAATGTCTCCTCTAGGGCACATCACCTTTGTAGCCACAGGTACTTGGTCCCAACATTGGTACAAGGTATGCACTCAATCTCACGCAGCAGATCTTAAAGCTAACCATAAGGTGGCTGATTACCCCTACACAATTCCTGCCACTATTACACAAGTGGGCATAGTTTGCCAGGCCAGTTGATTTGGCAGTTCATGGGTAAGGCTTAAGACTACTTTTCTCTTCTGTTACCTGACATAGCACTTTCCAGGAGTATGAAAGCTGGTCAGTAGGTGTAAAGGTTCCAGTTCAGTACCTGCTTGAATACAGTACACCACATGCATACAATGTCTGTAGAAGTCAGAAGAGAGCATTGGACCCCTGGAACTGACGTTTCATGTTGTTAACTGGTATGGGTCACTGCAAATTGAAGTAGGGCCTCTGAAAGAATAGTCAGTGCTCTTAATCTCTGATCCATCTCTCCAGGTTTGATTTCTTCATGGTTTATGACTCAAGAATGTGTTGATTTCAGCAATAGGGTCCTATAATAAGGTTCTTGAAGGCAACCAATAGCCTTTACAATACAGCGTATGTATTAGTCACTTTTCTGTGGCTGTGATAAAACAGCATGACCAAGGGAACGTATAGAAGAAAGAGTTTATTTGAGCTCACATGGTGGTGAGGACACATGGTGGCAGGAGTTTACTGGAGCAGCACTCCGGCAGGCACAGAAAGCAGAGAGTGACTAGAAATCTAGCTGGACTTTAGAGCTTTGTAAACCTGCCCACAGTGACCTGCTGTCTGCAGAAAGGTCACATCCTCTAAGACCTCCTAAAACAGTGCCACCAACTGGGGACAAAATGTTCAAACACTTGAGTCTATGAGGGACATTCTGATTCAAACCACCACAGCCTGTAATGTTTGGGAGTCTGTGATCCCACTAGGCAACAGCTCAAAGAGAGGTAGTTCATTGCTGTCACAGAGATTTGTATTCGCTAGTATAAGGTGTCCAGTTGAGGTATTGTGCACCCATTACAAAGAAATTCCATTTAAACTGTTTTTATCTATGTGCATGTATCGGTAGATAGATAGATGATAGATAGATACATAGATAGATACATAGATGATGATGATAGATAGATAGATAGATGATATAGATGATAGATAGATGATAGAGATAGATAGATGATAGATGACAGACAGACAGGCAAATACCTAAGTGCATTCAGAATTTGTATGGTGACCACAGAATGAGAAAGGTGAGCTGCTGGGAACTGAGGTAGATAGATGATAGATAGATAGATAGATAGATAGATAGATAGATAGATAGATAGATGATAGATAGATAGATGATTGATAGATAGATAGATGATAGATAGATAGATAGATGATAGACAGATAAATAGATAGATGATAGGTAGATAGATGATAGATAGATAGATAGATAGATAGATAGATAGATAGATAGATAGATGTACGTATTAGAAATCTTCTGCAGTAGTAGTTTGCTATATTACTTTTACAAAGGGTGTTTAGTGTTAGTTATCTTCCCCCATATTCATTCTTTTGTCCTATCTAAACATCTCCCACTGCAGTAATATTTCTGTCCCATTTTTTTCTTATTTCCCCTCTCCTGAAAGATCATTCCTTTTGCAAGTTCCTTTAATAGTTTCCTAACATCTATGTTTATTCAAAATGAAACATACACATCTAAATATTCAAAACTAACATCCACATATGAGGAAAAGTATGAAATGTTTATCTTTCTAGGTCTGGGTTACTTCACTCAAGATAATTGTTTCCTGTTTCATCCATTTACCTGCAAAACTTGAAATTTTGTTTTTCTTATTAGCTTAATAATATCCCATCGTGTAAACGCCCCACATTTTTCCTACCTAATCATCAGTAGATGAGTAGCTAGGCTGTTTCCAATTCTTGTTACTCTGAATAGAGCAGCAATGAACATAGATAAGCAGGTACCTATATAGTAAGGCATGAAGTCATTTTGGTATATACCTGACTGATATAGCTAGATTTTGTGGTAAATCTATTTCTAGTTTGGAGTCTGACACTGAACAGAAGTGACCTCTGGCCCCAGTCAGCATAGTCTTTTGTCCCCTACAGCCACTTCATCCACAGTAGCTCTGGGACCCTGTGAAGCCTGACCTGGATCCCCAGGAAGTGGAGTCTGGTCCTACTCACCCTGTTTCCCCTGTCCCCTGCAACCACTACAATCACAGCACCACCCTGAGTCACTAGGAATCCAAACCAGCAGGAAGCAACCTCTGGTTCGAACCTGCCCACCCACCATGTGCCCTATTAGCCATCCTGAACTACTATACTATGACAGCAATTCTTAGAATCTGACATGGAACTCCAAGTAGTGACCCCCAGATCCAGTCAACATGACTGGTCCCCCAGAAGCCACTCTGTCCATCAAGCTACTCAAAGACAGAGAGTGACACTAGAAACAGTAGCTAGTAACCCCCAGACCTAGTCCAATCATTCCATAACTTAGAAACGTAATCAACCTACCTGTGCTGGACAGCTTTAGTTGTCAACTTGACATACCTGGGTGTAGGGAGCCTCAAATGGTGAATTGCCTCCATTGGACTGGCCTATGGACATTATCTGTGGGGCATCTTCTTGATTATTGTGTGATGTGGAAGGACCCAGCCCACTGTGGGTGGTGCCACCCCAGGGCAGGTGGGCCTATGTTGTATGAGAAAGTAGGTTGAGCAAGGGTCAGGGGAGCAAGCCAGTAAACAGTGTTCCTCCATGGCCTGTACTTCACCTTCTGCCCTGAGTTCCTACCTTGGGGCCCGAATGAAGACCATTTAAACAATTCAAGATATAAAATTAGAGTTTAATAAGGTTATAGAAAAGTCAAACTAAATGAAATACTAAGCCAAATTTTAAATACTGATATTTTCACAAATGACATATCAAAGATTTGAAACTACCAACATTTTCAAAATTTTTAATAAAAATTGAAATAGGTTACATTATTTTCTGATCAGCATGTAGTGTTCTAAAGAGGAACACAATGACTAATTCCTGTCTCCCAATTATCTTTATTTTTATTGCATATAAAAAGCAAAAATATCAATATTAAAGAAATGTTATACAGAACATTCTAAATTAATAACATTCAGGTTTTTCTCCCAGTTCCATTCAACAAACATTCCCTGAAACAAAACTGTATGCTATTCCATTCCATATGCAAATATATTAAATCTATGTGCAATCAAATCTTGATCATTGTAATCAATATATTGAGTTATAATGGTGGTGTGGTTTGAATATGAACTTACTCCAATAGATTTAAGTGTTTGAACAGCTGGAAGCATTGTTTAGGAAAGTTGAGGAACCTTTAACAGATGGATCCTCTCTGGAGGGAGTAGGTCACTGGAGGCTAGCCTTGAATCCTTATAGACCAGCACTACTTCTGTTTCCCTCTACTTTCTGAGTACAGTGTGGCTCGCTGGCCTTGTGATGCCATGCCTTCTCCATCTGATTTCATGTTTTCCCTGCCATGATGAAATGATCCCCTCAAAATATAACCCAGAATAAATGCTTGCTCCCTTAAGTTGCTTTTACCAGGGTATTTTAGCACATCGACAGGAAACATAACTAAAACAAATGGATAGTTAATAGCCGTATTTATTTAAGGCATATGATTATTCAATTTGGGGATTCATGAAACCACCATCTGCAAGGACATTGACAAATATATATTTCCCAAAGTCTCCTTCAATCCCTTTATTATTAATTATGAAAGTGCTAAAAATAGCATATTTACCTTTAATGAAAATTCTAAATACTTTTACCTATAACCCCTGCTATATAGATCCCAGAACTTTGGCTTTAGGTAGCAAACTATATTTTATGAACAAATACTTAATATTCATAATCCTAGCCTATTCTACCTGTCACTTAGTATTTTCATTCAATATAATGTTTTGCAAACACATTTATATTGGTACATGTGATTAAGTAAATTTGTTTTTCTCTGTCCTGTTGCATCATTTGAATAACATGAGTTCCTTGAACATTGATTATTCTGATGTCTTTCATAAATGTGTGCCTGTAATTCTGTGCTCATTTTCATAATTGTTTTTTCTTCTTTAAAATATTTAGAATATAAGTTTTGTAACTATTGTCATTTTAATTTGGCTAAATTATTATTTCTTCACAATACTTGCTGTTTCTCTAGATAAATTCACATGTACTAAGGTAAAATGATTGTCCTCTAATTTTATTTTCCTTACTGCTTAATTGCCTTCATTGCTATCATGATTATACCATTTCAAGAAATTTGATATCTACTTTGTTCACTTGATATATTTTTTCCAGGTTTTGAAATATTTCATTTGAAAAATTCATTTATTTTTGAATTCAGAGATTTTTTTTCTGATTTCTTTAAGGCTTCCATTCTCCAATTATAGTCAGATATATAAGCTTATCACTTTTATTATTCCTTAGTATACCTCTAGCTTTATAATTCTACACATATATACTTTATTTAAAATATTTTTAAAATACAGTGTGATTTCCAGCAAGTGCTTTGCTTTTTTACACTTTACTCAGGACACTTTTGGCTTTAAGCACAGCTATTTCATTTCTGCTCTTTAATTGTGTTAAGTTTCAAATGGAAATTTACATTTATTTGCTGTTCAATTTTATTTTTTATATTTATTATTATTATTATTATTATTATGTGTCTACAATATGTGACTGTACACACACATTCCACAGCATTTGTGTAGAGGTTAGAGAAGTTTCTGCAGCCAGTAGTCGCTTATACTGGGATCAAAGATTTAAATCAGTTTCAGGCTTGTGTGGCAAGTGTTTTTACACATGAGCCATCTTGCTGGTCACCAATTTTCTTTCAATCACGCTTTGTGTAAACTTTAATATATTAATTCTTTAAAAGCTTTGCTTGTTGGGAAGTATTTTCAACGGTCTTTCTAACGTTTTATTTTCTAGTTCTTGAAAACTGATTAAAAGGAATTTCTTCTCCTTTACTCTCCTCCTCCTCATGCCATCTCTGTGTCTCTCATGCTCTCATCAGCTCGCTTCTTTGGTCTTCTGTCTTTCTGTCTGTCTTTCTCTCACTTCACTCTCTGTGAGATTCAATAGCCATGTGTGTCTTGGTGGAAGTATTCCTCTCCTTAACCTGAATTATTTCTGCAAAATTCCTTTTACCTTGTGAAGTAAAATATTCCCAGCTTCCATCCATTTAGGCATTGAAAGCTTTGTGGGACTTTCATAGTATAAGAGAATCATTATCTCAAACACATAGGAGTCCTTGATACTTGAAATTTTGAAAGGACCTAAGTATTTGAATCATGGGGTGATAAACTGACATTAAAAATTACTTAACATAATAAATAGTATTTAATACCTACCAGATACTGTTGTACATATAATCCATGCTCATTCTTGTGATCTAAAGTTCCCAGGAAGAAGCTACACTTGCAAGCTTTATTGACTAATTCAAATTTCAATTACTGTGGAGAGATTGTAACATTGCAGGTCTAAAGCCAGATTACAATATATCTTCGGTCCTCTTCAGTTTTATGAATAGCTCTTTGTTGTCCTCCTATGTATCTGTCCCAACATCCTTGTGTCTATCACATGAAATCTTTAGGATGTATTCACATAGCTAGACACTAGTATCTACTACTCCAAATCCTAACCATCTGAAAACTATTGTAGAGAATTCCCAGCCTTTCTGTGACCCAACTACCCGATGTACCCACAAACATAATTGGAAAGTGTTTATTTACTACTGTCTTTTTATGTTACTAAAAACTTCATGAAACTGTTACCTCTTTGGAGCACAGTTTTGTGACCACAAGAATCTGTGTTCTTGGGGCTTACTTACTCATATTCGGCTCCAGAATAAATTTTTCCTTTTCCCTTTGAGGTGAGAGTTGTGTTTTTGCACAAAGAATCCTTACAGCAATTGAACTAGGGAAATATGATTACTGTATCTGTTATATATGTAAAGAAACTGAGATACAGCCTAAGTATCATATACAATCCACAATATAAAGGGAGGAGAGGAGAAGGAAATCAGGTCTTTAGAGTGTTAAAAGCGGTGAGAAATTACATTGCTCTACAGAAGGAATGGTTCAGATGTTTAGTATTTGTTTTCCTTCTGGAGGCAAACTCATCAGTATATTTTCTCTAGCAAGGTAAAGCCTGTATTTTCTTTGCAAAACTATTCAATTTCATCTAGACTGTGTTTCAGAAGATTTTCTTTCACCAATGACAGTCATCAATAAAACAGGTACATATAGAAAAATGTGCTGTTTTAAATTGGAGAAAACTTTCATGAAGCATTATTTTTCAAATGCATGAGTGGCCCAAGAAAATTCTGAGTGACAGGAAACATCCTATCAGGATGAAATATCACAAAAGTTGTGATAAAAGCTTTGGGCTACAACAAACTACTGCCCTCAAAGTGGGTGTACAGTGAACAAGATGATTATATA
>NW_008353294.1:1028902-1042958 GCF_000622305.1 Nannospalax galili | reverse complement strand
TCTTGAATAATACTTCCTTAACATTAATAAGACACTATTTTTTTCTTTTGAAAAAGGATTGTCTTCTAAGAAATACAATTCCTTCAAAACAAGCACTGTGTTATCACTTCAACAATGCTGAGATACCGGTGACATTTCATGTGTGTTCATTTACTGACAAGATGACTCAATCGCAATGCATTGCCTGTTTCATCATGAAAAAGAAATTAGAGTGTGCAGCTAGAGTACAATGTGTTTGGAGAAGAAAGAATCACAGCCTACAAGGTTCAACAATGTCAAATGCTGATGACTAAAGAGAGCAAGAAGAGCCAGGGTCTGGATGCACGGAGAGAGAATGCTGAGTCACTGTGAAGAGCAGCCGTCACTGTCCACCAGTGTCGACAACAAATTCAAATACTTTTTTAGAAAGTAGGATTGAAAACATTGAAACTGTAAAAAAATATGTTGAGTGCTCTCCCAGGCTGGAAAGAATACCCTATTTCTCATATATATATATATTTTTTTGGAGGTCTCGTGGAAGCCAGGAGATGAGATACTGTCTGCAGGATGTAGATGACTCAGGAGGAAGGAGTAATAAAATACAGATGAAAGTAGAGAGTGAAAGTACTGTGGGAAGGGAACTTCAAGCATAGAGAGGGCTGGAGATGGGGAAAAGAGGTGTTGGCAAAAGACTTAACCAAAATCAAGTGTAAATGAAAAGCCTATATGGAAATCTATGATCTTTCAACCAAAGAATAAAATTCAATTACAGGGGATAGCAGAGCACAGTTGACATGAAAGGAGGAGGGAGGATGCTCCTGGTCATAAGTTTGAGTGGAAATGAAGGGACTTGGGAGAGAAGAGGGTAGAGAGTGGCTTAAACAAAACTAGGGAAAAATGAAGATGTTTTATGTAAATCTACTAGTTTATAAGCTAATTATAAAAACGAATATATAAAATTGTAGTTTGAACAGAAGAACCATGCGTGAGCATACCCACAGACATAGATATTTAAAGAACATCTCAATGCCAAGCACAGGAAACCTTTCTACTGATTTTTGGCCAGATAAATCCCAGAGACACTCAAAATGATACAGACTATTGCCATTGAATTTGGTTGTTCACCATAACTGGATGATAATACCCTATTGCTTAAATATATCAACCACTTTGTGTACAAGTCATAAGGAAATAAATCATGAAATATGAGACTCCATTCTGGCTATGTTTCAGAGTACCAAGGGGTGCTATGTAGGATGCTGGGGGAGTAGAGACAGCTGTGATCTTACTTAGGCACTCTACCATCCATGCACAATTCTGGTCTGCTTGCCAGATGTTCTCACTGGTGCAGTAATGGCATGTGGTTTATGAGATAACCACCCACGTTCATATTGGAATAAAGTCTACTCCTTAGGAGGGGTTTCATGCTTAGTACTGTAATCATGATCAAAATTCCACAACTGTGGACACTGTAGGCCCTATAGGGGAGCTTACTCTTGTTGTTCTGGGTTTTTTAAATGGTAATGCTATTAAATTGCATTCTAAATATTTATGTTTATAACCACAGATTTGTGTTCCTCTCGACTTTGGCCAAAGAAGCTTCTTTTTCAGTGGGTATTGGTTACCTTAGACTCATATCTAGTTTAAAGTGTCAAGTATAAATAACTCTAAGTGTTTAGCTGTGGGTAAGTCTTCTATATTAACCTGTCACCACCCAGGACTCAGAGAACTTTGTAGACAAGGAGATCCAGAGAATGTAAGAGCTGTAGGATGGAGAGGAGTGCTGTAAAATACTGACTTCTGGACGTGACAATATTGGTGCAGGTATCTACTCACAACAGCTTGGTTCCCTACAACCAGCTTGCACAAAATCAAGCCAGTCAAAACCTCAGCATTAATGACAGAAGGGTCTCCAAGGTCACACCCCTGTTGGAAGAGCTGTTGATAGCTGCTGACTGCTGAGGGAGAGTCATTTTCCTTTGTGTATGTTGCTCAAGTCCCAGTGGATGTCTACACAGACGAGCATATGCACAGCACTAAATATAGTCAGGGGTTTATTAATAACCAAAGGAGGACCTGATGATGGGAAGATTATGAAGGTGAGGGAAGAGAAATTGTGACTGGATATGATCAATGTACATTGTAGAAATATATGAAGCTGTTAAAAAATGAAGGATATTATTTTATAAAAAAATAAATATGACATGAAGCTGAGAGAGGGACCTGGGGGGATTTGAAAGGAGTAGTGGGAGGAAATGGGGGGAAATGTACTTGAAACATATTGTGTGAATGCATGAAATTCTCAAATAATTTTTAATGTTTGAAAAACAGAAAGTTTGCTCTCATAAATTCACATCCTATATACACAAAAATAAATAAATAAATAAATAAATAAATAATAAATCTGGCTTTGGAAACAGTGCAGAGAAAATGACCATTCTTTTCAAGTGAAAAAGTCCTCAGTTAATTCAAAAGAAAGGATGTCACATTATACAGCAAGAAGAGAAAAAGAATGAACAATTTAAATTTATTCATATGGTAATTGATTTAAGAGTCTTTATACTTTTATTTTATTTTCTATATGTAATGACACTGTCCTAATCTCAATAATTTTACAGTAGTTCCATCACATGTAATTAAGGGTTAATATAAAAGCATTAATAAATTAAATACAGTAAACAGGTTATTTAGAGGTTATAGTCTGTCTAACTCCACTGAAATAGAGATGGTTAGCTGCAGTAGATATTTGTAGATCACTTTTTATTTACAGCGTTTTATGTATATACAGATGTCCATTTAATCATTATGAAAATAGTGAAACTATTTTGGATATTGAAAACCTGTTTGTGGAAGAAAATATGTATGGAATCCATACTATTTGTTTGCAGATTCAGTGCCAAGTTCTGTAGTATAGTAGTGCCTAAGAATTTAGTCTAGATTCTGCATGCATTTTAATAACACACACCAACTCCCATATAGCCAGTAAAATAATAATATACTGTTTAAAATGAGATTTAAAAAGTAGGACAGTTCAGGAAAGGCTGCTTAGAGTTGTTGATAATTGATTGCAAGTGGGATGACATAAAAAATTATGATAGATTCCAGTTAATACACCAGTGTGTCTGGGATAAATTCTTGGCAGTAATTTAGTCTTTATGTATATGAAACTTAACAGGCTTATAACAACGCATGATGAATGCGATTTTGAATATTATGAGCTGAAGGCAATTTCAGGCATATAGATCTGACTTATACACAAGCAAATAGATGAGATGGAGAGGAAAGATGAGTTTAGGGCTAAAGATGGATATTTGGGGCCGTTACTATATTGACAAGAGTAAGATAAACAACAAAAGAGAAGATAAAGACAGAAATAAAGTTATTTATAAATCCTTCTGAGAATGCACATTTAAAGGTTAAATATGTACTCAATGGCTACAAAGGTAAAAGACTGGGAAAGAAAAATCAGAGAAAATTTTATCATTAAGACCCAAAATAAGAACAAATTTGAAAATAATTGTTAAACATCATCAAATGGATCAGAAATTCCAAACAAAATCTATATAAAAGATTTCATTTTGGACAATCAGCAATAAAGTAATAAAAATAGAATCTGCATTAAAACCTGAGGATTGGAAGTGAGTCGAGAGGCACCAATGAATGGATAATTCTTATAATACATTAATACATGACAGAGAATTTTTAAAAAGCAAAAAGCAGGACAAGACCCTAAAGGAAGATATAGAGAAGTTATAAGGAGACAATTTAGATAAAAACTCAAATAACTCATAGTTCTGACAGATGCACAAATAACTCATAATTCTGAAAGATGCACAAATAACTCATAATTCTGAAAGATGTATCAAAATTTTTGACTTGATCCAGACATAAATAAGAAAATGACAGTTATTACTCAACATCTAAGCTCAGTCGGGTACAACCAATCTCTCCCATCTACCCTTTGAGGATCTCTGGAAACCCTACTGCTTTATCTTCTCTTTTATTTTTGAGTGGTCTCATTTTGTGATTGCTACTCACTTTCAGGTGTGGTAAGCTTCCATCCCATCACATGGCAAACTTTAATCTCATAACAAATACAAATTTTATTTCAGAGAAAGGTGCACAGGAGCACAGTGTAGGAGGAAAGTGGACAGCAGCATTTCACCTTTCACCTATGTTCAGGGCCTGAAGTTCTTCTGGCTATCAATGTTTTTGTGACAATAGGAGTTTCTGTACAACTCATTCTGAGATACATCTAGTATCTCATAGGCTTATTTGGATGTGAGAGTCAATGGGAAAATGGAGACAATCAGTAAGTAGGCTCCCTTTTTAAGACAGGGCAGGCAAGGCTTCAATAAAAGGTAAACAAGAGAACGGCAGCTGTGTCTTGGTAGCTGTGTCTCCTGACCACCAGAAAGCCCCCTGTGTTTACAGATGCTTGAGGCTGTAGCTAGATCATCCCCCAAATACCAGGAACTGAAATGCAAGGGAACTCTCCCAATTCCCATACACTAGCAAAGGGCCTGAATCATTATAAAATCCCTAAATTCATTATAATATTTGCATTGTGGTTTTGACCCCTCAAGTAGATTTTTCAAAAAGATGATGGACAGGAATACTCTAAGATCAGATTTGGTCCACTGTGAGTTGGAAGGGACAAAGAGTCACCTTACTTCAAAGGTCTGTGAGTCTAATTTGAAGTTGATGGGTAAGTCCATCCCTTACAGCCTGGACAGCAAACCAGGTGTCACACCCTAAACATAATGAAGTCTCCCTCTCCTAGCAACTTTCAATTGCCAGTAGATTTTCAGCTAGCACAGGGCTCCTTGCCCACCTCCCTGATCAAAGTTGCATTTTTTCTGGATTGGGACTGCACATGTCTTGTGCAAATTATCACAAACCCTGTGGATTCAGTTGGGCAACTGCCCTGCTGTATCCCAACAACATAGTTTCCTTTTGGTCATTAACCACCTCTGGTTCTTACAATCTTTCCACTCCCTCTTCCACAATATTCTCTGAGCCTTTGGAGGACAGAGTATGAAATATGTGTCCTATTTATGACCAAGAATTTCAGTCTCTTACACCCCGCATGTTCACAAGTTTTGGATCTCTTCATTAATTGCCATCTGTTGCAAAACAAAGCTTCTCTGGTGAGAGCTGAGAAGTTCACTAATCTGTGGGTCTAACAATAAATCATTAGGAGTGGGTTTAATACTATGTCTCTTTATCAGAATAATAGTAATAGGTTTTCTCCTATGGCCATCCTGCGAACTAAAGGAATTTCTTCCAGGCATTTTTTTTTTCTCCAGGTTGGAGGTAAGAGTCATAGCAGCTGTGGAGGTGCACTGTGCACATCAGGAGTTTGTGAAGTAGAGACATCTAGGTTAACTGGGTTCCAAAAGTATAACCAGAATAGTATGGAAGTGGCAACCTTATAGAAACATTATTGAAGTTGAAGTTAACATGGTGGCCGTAATACAGGGTTTTACCTCGTTACATTGTTTCCATAGATCTCCCATGCCAATTACAATTACAGATGAGCCTTGTGTCAGGAGTGGGTGACGACTGCAGAAGTGAAGGAATAATGGAATAAAGGAGTTTCAGTTACCAGCAGCTTGTTCTTGAGCCATTTATCAGATCCAAAGGGAAATTCAGAGATTGGATTTCAATCAGAATGCCACAAATGGAAATGGTTTGAAATGTTTAATGCTTGAAAATGTTCCTAATTTATCAAATGAGATTTATTTAATGAATGAATTGATTGATAAGCTAAATGTGGAATAAGTGAGTATAATCAACCAGAATCAGACTTCACCTAGTGTCAAGCTTTGCTTAGGACTTTAACGGTTATAGCGGAGCAATAGACCCAGTTATGTAAAAGGAGGTTGGGGAAACTGTTAGTTCCCTGGGCTCCCATCTCTTCAGGTCACATGGCCCGTGAAAAGTAAGTTTCCTAACACATTCACAAGGCTCCTACTTCACATAAAATAATTGCATCCTTTCTGGGGAATTCTCCAGTGAATTCTTCATGTATCATAGATTATACTGAAGGAACAATATTCTTAAGCAGAGAGTAGTTCATAGGAGCATTTTAGTTGTACAGTCATTTCTTTAGAGCAAATTTTCTTTTTTTACTTTCTCAATTTTTGCATTTCAGCAACTTGATGGGAATATTTTTGAACTGATGTTGTAAACATTTAAATGAGTTCTGCTGTACATAGATATTTGACTATATTACACTTCAATAAAGATAATTAACTTGTCCATTGTCATAGCACAGATACAATTGGCTTTGTGCATAAAACAATATAAGATCTTCCTTTTTAGTGAATTACAACTAGCCTATTTCTTATTGTTAACTAATACCAAAATACTGTACATTAGCTCTCTCTCCAAATCTATTCACTTTTGTGGCTAATTCTTTTTCCCCTATGATCACCATATCCTGAATTTGTCTCCCCATGTCATCACAACTGTATCACAGTCATAACTGCCATCAACTATCACCCTATCTTCTATTTCCATAAAATTTTATTAGAGAGGCTACATATAAATAAGATCACTTAATAGTTCTCTTTTTGTGTCTTGCTTAGTTTTATGTCTTCCATTCCACAAATTGCAGGAATTCCAGTTTTGGACTGAAATGCATTCTAATACATGGTGGGATTTATGTAAAATACAGTTATATAATATATTCCTCATTTTCTTCATGTATTCATAAATCTAAAACTTAAATTGGCTCCAAATCTTGGTTACTATGAGCAACATTGCAATGAGAGTAAAATTGAAGATATGCCTTCAAATCGAGATTTTTAATGTTTTTGGGTAAGTGCCCACGAAATGTGACGATTCATGTGATACTTTAATTAATTTCTGTGTAAGATTTGAATAGATTTTAGGCAACCATAATGTTGAGATTTCATGGCTGCAGCATCATTGTAATGTCTAGAAGACACTATCTAGTAACAGGTATCCTGCTTCTCTTTTTGACCTCTTCCACAATATATCATAAGTCTTAGGGGTAATGGTAGCATTACAGATGTGGCAATTTTGGTTAGGTGCCCCACCATCACTTATTCTTGGTATTTGGACCAGTTGTAGATCTAAGTGATAACATCAGTGTGCTACAAAAATAAACTTCTTTGATTACAGGTGAGAAGGAAACATCTGTGTCTTTTGATTAGGGACCTGGGGCCCTGTAATATTTAAAGTTATTATTAAGTATGAGTGGCTTGCTGTCTCTTGTTATATTTTTGCTGGTTGCGCTCATAGCCCTATATTGAATTTCATAATGATACCTTCCTTTATTTTATTTCTGTACCTTCTTGGCTTTGTTTATTCCTCTCTTCAGCAGGAAATATTCCTTCTATTATTTTCTGTAGGGCTGATTTGATGGACATAAATTCTTTTAGCCTATTTAGATCAAGGGAAGATTTTTCTTCCACCTTCATATATGGCAAATGGTTTTGCTGGGTAAAGTAGTCTGGGTTGGCATTTTTGGTATTTCAGAGCTTAGAATACATTGCTCTAGGCTTTTCTGGCTTTTAAAGCTTTCATTGAAAAGTCAGCTGTTATTCTGACAGGTTTTCATTATATGTGACTTGTGACTTTTCTCTTGTATTTTTCAATACTCTGATTTTGTTACATATATTTAGTCTTTTAACTGTGATATGCCATGGGGAATTTATTTTCTGGTCCTACTTATGTCCTGTGTGTTTCTTTTATCTCTATGGGTTTGACTTTTCATCTATGATCTTGTTGGACATTTGGTCTATACCAGTGACCTGGCATTCTCCTCTTCTCTGCCTATATTCACAGATTTGGTCTTCTCATGGTATTCCAACATTCTTGTACATTCCTCTAATTTGTGTAATTTTTCACATTCTTTGATTGAGTGGTCCACTTTCTCTTCAAATCCTGGCACATGTCTTCTACTTTATCCATTCTACTGGAAAAGATTTCCTCTGAGTTTCCTAATTGGGTTATTGGGTTTCTCAATATCATCTTAACTCCTGCTAGAGTTTTCTTCAGTATGTCTCTTTATTTAATTCACTTTTCAAATCCTGAATTATCTCCATTATTATACTCAGGAATACATTTGTGGGGTTCTGGGACTTCAATCAGGACTTTATTCCTATTATCTTTAAGTTCATTGAAGTGTTTGTGCCTTCTTAAACTCCTAAAATTATTTCTTCATGTTAATAATTGTTCTTTTCAATTCTGTGTCTTGGGATTCACCAATGTAATTATTATTGGACAATATTTTCATAGGAGTATTGGGTTTTAGGGAAAAAATCTGTTCTTGGCCTTTCATATTGTTTGTGTTTTTACAATGTGACCTGATTGTATGGATTTATTTCATTGGTTATGTTTCTAACTTTACATCCTACCCTGCCTCTGTTGTGTGGAAGTTTTTGCTATTGCCCAAACTTGTCTGAGTTCAGAACAGGTATGAAGAGATTGTAGGTCAGGCCTTATTGGGTGTTTTTTTTCCTTTTTAGATTTATTTTTTATGTGTATGAGTGTTATACCTGCATGTGTGCAAGTGCACGTCTGATGTTTAGTGCTGCATAGTACAGAAGATGGTACTGGACCCCTGGAATTGTAGTTAGAGACAGATGTGGTGCTGGGATTCAAACCCAGGTTTCTTACAAGAGCAGTCAGGGCTCTTAACTGCTGAGACATCTCTCCAATCCCTTGGTGTTAATTTTTGATTTTAGAAACTTGGTTGATTCCAAATTGGTTGCAACCGGAAAGCATGCATGTGGCTACTGGTTGGATCTAAACAGATAAGCATTTTGAGGAAAGGAGTCTGGGGCAAATTCACTCATAGATTATGCAAGCATGACTACCAACTGAGGTAAGACTTGGAGGGCTGGTGTGGGTAAAGGTCAATGTGACTCACCTGCTAGAGTACATGCACATGTGATTCTTGCTGAGTCTGGGTGTGGATCTGGGTGTCACATTCCCTGGCTTTCACTGCTGTGAGACTTTGGATGGGCTTCAGCAGGAGGTGTCTCCGATTTCATTCTTTTACATATAAACATGAAGTTTGCTCAATATCACTTCTTTAAGAGACTATTCTTTTACTATTTTAGTTTTTTGGAACATTTTTCAAAGATCCCTTGATCTAAAAGAAGCAAGTCTACTGTGGGGGATGGCTCCATTTCTTGTTTCAAAGTCTGTGTTTATATTATTGCAGTCTTAATTTCTATTGGAGTTTCCATAAGGATTTCATTAAATTTGTAAATCATTTTGTATAGTATAGACCATAGTGATTCTCCTTATCCGTGGATATGGAACGTTATTAATTGACCTTATCTTTTTAAATTCCCTTCACTGATGTTTTATATTTGTCCATATTACAATTTTAAACTCTTGAATTAATTTCTAATATAATTATTCTTTCTGAAGGAAAGGTTTCAGTTTTTCTCCAATTATTCTATTATTGGATTTTTCGTATATAATATTTTATTGTGTTGATATATGTTATTTTTATTCTTATTTTTGTGAGTTTTTGTTTTTGTTTTTGGGTTGTTTTTTTTTCTTTTTTGGTCTTTTTGAGACATGGTATCCCTGTAGACCCAGCTATCCTGGAACTCACTATGTAGACCAGGCTGGCCTTGAACTCACAGAGATCTGCCTGCCTCTGCCTCCCAAGTGCTGGGATTAAACTTAATTATGTCAATTTTCAGTGCATCTACTGAGATCATCAGGGAGTTTGACTTGCATTCTGTTATTTTGATGTACCACATTGTTTAACTTTGGTGTGTTGACTATCAAGACAGTTCAAGCTCAAATATGTGAGACTGAACAAGGTATCCCAGAAGATCAACCGCATGAATCCACTTATCCAAAGCTCCAAATTAACCAAAGCAAAATTATATTATTTGAACTAGGAAAATGCTAGTGTCTGGGAAGAAGAGAGGGAACAGTAACCAAAAAGAACTATAAAATGTTTGGTGGATCTCCATTCCTGAAGGCATCAAGCTTTTCATGATTTAGAGAAATCAAGCTGTACCTGGGCTGGAATCTTCCTCCTCACTGGCCAAATTCCTGATACCAGAAGATGCTATGAAACACTGCTGTGGAAGAAAAATATCAACACGACAGTCATTCCTAGCAGTGGATGCTGTGTGCTACAGTTCCAACTGACCAGGCAAATATGTCATTGTGCCTTGTCTTTTGGGGAGATAAACAATCACTTTCTGATTGGATCTGTGAACAGCACCAAAAGAAGGAAGGAATTTCTTCCTGGTACTGTAAACCTGGTCAAAAGCCCATGACTGGAGAGGTCATAAGCCCTGGGCAGGGTGGCGGGGTACTACTGTTGTTTTGCTAATGGATATACTGTCAAATTTCCTTCTAATTATCTGTTTATACCTGTAGATTAGTGCTGTATCAACCCTGATCATGGTAGCTCCCTTGTCCAGTTAATATAGAGATGCGTCACTGGTTAAATTGTTTAGAATAAGTGACCTTTGAGTGCTCAGTCCTAAGTGGAACATCATTATCGCCATACCCACACACATATACACACCAAGGCTCAGGGGACCTTAGGGGAAAGGAGGAGAAAGAATGCCAGCACTGAAGGATAGAGAGGAGTGTTGTGAAACTCTGTGTTCTGGACATGACCTAGACATGTCATTCATGAACTCATAGCAGCTGTGGTCACTTGCACAAGATCTTCACAAGATTAGGCCCATCAACATTCCTACACAAGTCTACACCCCAAACTGAGGAGCTATTGGGGCTGTATTTAAAGGGGCTAGTGTAGCAAGGAAATAATTTTTCTTGTGGTAGCCAACCATTGGTTGTTTGTGTTCTAAGAAAAACTAGCTCCCACCCCATCATACTCATGGAAGCACACATAATTAAACTCAGCGGTTCATTTATTTATTTTTATCTTATATGTATGACTGTATTGCCTATATACATGTAAGTGCACCACATGCATGCAATGCCCATGGGGGCCAGAAGAGGGTGTTGGATCCCCTGGAACTGGAGTTAAGGATTGTTGTTCTTTGCCATGTGAGTGCTGGGAACTTAAGGCAGGACCTCTGTAAGAGCAGTCAGTGTTCTTAGTCACTGAACAATCCCTCCAGGCACAAACTCAGTGGATTTAAAAAAAAAATATGAAAGGAGGAGAGAAACTTGTTGAGAAGAAGAAGCAGACCAGAGGGATGAAAAGATAGGACAGTGTGATGGGAGGGATGATTATGATGAAAATATATTGTATATACATATGAATCTATCTAATAATAAATAAAAACATGCTAAAATGTCTTTGAGCATACCAAACTGTCTTATTTTACTAGATTTATGTATGGCTATATGTGTTTTCTTTTCAATAATCCATTGCAATGTTAGACTTGTCCTTTGTACCTTTTCACATGTCATATTTTCATAAATGTTTGAATAAATTTTGTATGTCTGATATATAAATTAGGCTACTGTTATTATATGATAAACACCAATAAATTGAAAATTTATAACACATTTAATTGTAAGAATTTATTTTCTAATCTATATTTTTCAGAGTAATATTTAAGTCATTTGTTAAACTGTATTTATTCATTACATAAAGTATTTTTATACTTAGTTTTCTTTCTATTGAATTATAATAGAATCATTTGCAGTTAGTATTCCAGTTATGTTAAAAGTTTGAGAATCATTTAGTGCAATTATTATATGTGATTTCATTTTCCCTTCTATTAGCCATCAGTTTATAACTATTATGTTTTCTTATTTCAGTTGTGTATTCTTACTAAAATTTAATATCTAAATAAAATATCTAATTCAGTCACAGTATAATTAAATGCTTCTTCATGACCAAATATTCAGATACAAAATTTTGTTTCTTATGCAAAGACAGTCATTTGAAACATTTTCTTTCATGTGTATTTTGTGTATGGCTCTATGTTTTCTCATCCATTTTATAGCCATTTTAAATAAATATACAGTCATGTTAATAGACAATTGAGCTATAATTGAAAATATATCAAAGTGAATATACATTGTAAGTCATTTCATGGAATAAAATTGAAGGCTAAATTTTCAAGCATTTATAGTTTCAATTTCTATGGAAACATACAGATCAGACTAGAACAGTTCCTAGACAACGTGCAAGTGACACTGTAACATCTCAAGTGCTTTCAAGTTTTCTTTTCCTTGCACAAGTGTGGAATGAAGTTGATAAGTTTACTGTAATGTATCATGCCTTTATTTCTTCCTTTTTGTCTTTGGTGTCCCTACACCAACATTAAATTCTTCAAAAAATTGTCAGAAATAAAAGGCATAAGAAATGAAGAAAGTAAGTTTTATCAGAGGAGGTCATTATTTAAAGAAAATACATACATTGTAAAGTTACTTAATTACTGACTGATCAAGGAAGTTGACTTCTACTAAAAAAATAGTAGGGGAGTAAAAGAAGTTTGCCGCATGGATACAGTCAGCAATGGACAAATGAACACTGAGGTCTGACTTGTTCACTTAGCAGCTTCAAAGAGGTGTTTATTTCCATGAAGCTGTTAGGTTCTCTCAGCTTTTGGTCAGATCTTTGGGCAATTTATTCTTTCTTCAAACATAAATAGAAAAAGTGAACAGAAAACAAAATTAATCATTGTGTCATAAAGATTTCACACACTTTCAGTTTTAAGTTTCATTAAGGTGTATGATTATTGTATTTTTTATAATTTCATCTAAATCTTGTAAGTTTAAGTGAGTGGAATAACAGGAAGTCATGGAATGAAAGGAATTCAGAGATAATTCTCTGTTGATTATAGCTTTAGAATTTTATTCATCTACAAAAATATGATATTTTCTGATTGGACACTAATTTGCGAAACTGGTTTTTAAAGTGAATGCGATGGCTTTGCATGAGAGATTTGGTTCTGAAAATTTTCTGCATATAGCCCTTTTCCTTATGTCTTAGTCCTTTCTTAGCCTGAGTTTCATTATGTATAGAGACTGTAATGTTCATATAGTCTTGATAGTTCAGAACCTCATATAAATACATAGTCTAAAAATGTAATTTCTTTTCATCTTCTTCCTAAAACAAAAAGTGCTTTCATGATCAAAGTCTATACATCTTTATCTTCTGTATTACAACTCTCTTTATTTCAAAATTTACATTAAAAGTTTTAAGGTATTTGCAATTTGATTTGACCCCTAACCATAAGTTTGAAAGTAATATGTGGGTACCAAAATGATTGAAACGTGGTCTTGAGCTTTTCATTGTCAAATTTCCTTTAATATTTAAGAAATGTTTCTTATGTTAAAAGAAAAATCATGTATTTCCTAAACTCTATTTCAATGAATATATATTCAATTAATGTAAGAATTTTATATGTGCTAGTTTTGTTAAATGTCAGTGGATTACAAAGAAAACTAACACTAATCCAAAACCTTCAAAGACTAATGAACTATTTGGAGACACAACATAATCAAACACAATTTTCTGTTAATTTTGAAAAATATCGAGAGACATGTTCACATACTGTTAGCAAATACTGATTACAGAATGATTAATTGCACAGAAGTGGAGAAATACCTAATAGAAAAATTGCCTTTGAGGGATAGAAAAATTGTCCGTGAGGGAAAGGAAAATTAAAAAGTAAAAGAAACTATAGGTGTAAAATCTGGGTGTTATGAGTAGTATTTCTAAGAAAGACTGTCAAAATTCATGTAGACAATATTCTATATGTTTGTTAAGCTTAAACTTCATCTCATTCAGATCTGTAATTTTTGCTTATTTTGTTTTGTTTTGCTTTTTTTTTTTTTTGAGACAGGATCTCCCTGTAGTCACAACTGACCTGGAACTCATTGTGTAGACTCAGTTGGCCTCAATCTCATGGAGCTCAATATGCCTCTGGACCTTGAGACCTGAGGTTGAAAGTGTGTGCCTACACAGATCTATAATTTTTAAAATATCAAGCATCAATGCTGTTTTTGAATTTTAGAGGAGACCAATAACAATCTCAGTTGTGGCATAATATTCATTAAAAAGTTCATCATTTCAATATATAAATACCATTCTTTTGAGTTGTTTCTTTTTTATTGTCACGTATATAGTTTG
>NW_008353294.1:1016614-1028873 GCF_000622305.1 Nannospalax galili | reverse complement strand
TATATATATCCTGTTTTAAATATGCAGTAATCGGTGCTCCAGTGCCATTTAAAAGACTTTCTGTAAACTGAGCATTATTCTAGACAACAGACAAATCTTGAGTCAAATGAAGAAATGACAGAATAAATAAATAAAATGATGGAGTAAAATATATATTATCCAATTACATCTATCTTACATCATACTTATATCCAAGTACACAAACAACTATTCACAATATGGGACAAATGGAATGGGTCAATAAAAGCATAAGCAGAAGATTTGAAAGGACATCTAAGGAATGTACAGAAAGGGAAACTGGAAGGCGTGTGGAAAGGTGTTCACCATCTTATGTCATCAGGACATCAAAAATTGAAGCAAAAATTAGATATTACTTTGAACCTATTCAAAAAGCTAAAATTCAAGCACTAAGAATACAAATGTGCACAAGGATGTGAGAAAACAAAACTCATTCATTACTACTGAGAATGAAGAACAGGACAGCAGAGTTTAGTAACTTTTTGCAAAGCTACGCACAGTCTTACTGGTTATCTCATCTGGGATAACTAATTTATCCAAAGGAGTTAAAAACTTTTGTCCATAAATGAGTCTGTACCACCATGCTTTTATCAATTCTACCAAAGATGCCAAAATTTGGAAGCAGTCGATATGTGCTTCTATAGATGAATGAATAAATAATCTGGGTTAGACTCGTGGAATTATCTGAGCCCGAAAAGTTCAAGATCAAAACACTGATATCTATTTAGGGCTTTCTTGGTCTGTCCTTCCATGGAAAAAGGTAAAATACAAGAAGCATATATGTACACATCATGTTTTTAACAATGCAATTACTCTCTGAGAATGGAAGCCCTGTAGTCTAAAGCCCTCAAGCCCTCACCAACCAGCACTGTTGTATTAGAGATTGTGTGTGAGACACTAAATTTAGAGAACACATCGAGGTCATAACAGTAGCCTAAGTGATAGCCTGTGGATTTGGGAAAACTAGACTGCTTAATTTAAACTTTCAGTTTAGAAAAGCTATAGCTATCAGAAAATACACATTCACAAGAGAATTCGTCTTGCTTTGCTTCTCTTGAAAATTGAACTTATCTAAAAGAGTATATACTCAATATGGATTGGTGGCCTGGGGATGCAGTGTAGAAGAGGAATATTTGTCTAACATGCAAAAACCAATATCTAGTACCACAAGGAAAGGTGAATTTAGGACAAAGAAGAAAGAAAGTAGAGAAAGAAGGAAGGGAGGAAGGTACAGAGGCAGGAAGGAGGAAGAGAGGGAAAGGGAAGAGAAGGGAAAGGAGAGGGAGGGGGAGGAAGGAAGGGAAGGAAGAATGAAAAACTATAATGGATTTCTTTGTGCCAATCATTGTAAGCAGAGATGTACAAAATAATTCTGTAGAAAATAAGCCTTCTTGCAAGACTGATTCAATGCTCTTACACTGTCCAGAATGTAAATGATCTTTCTACATATTTAATCAGTTAGCTATTTCATAGTAAATACTGTACAGTGCATTACTGGCTTGAATTATTTACCGTAACACATCTTATATCCTGATTGAAATGCATACTTTATAAGCAACATATTAAAGAAAGAGAACTAAAAGTTACCTCTAGGGATATTGTTCTCAAATATAAACACAGCATCAACTCTTCCATAGTGACACCACTTCTTTGAAGATATTATTTTTTATATTTATTGTCTGTCAGGAATCACATACTGATCTACCCTTGGTAGGCTCTTCAGGCTTAGATTAATTGAAGGTGGCAAATTGAAGAGCCTTGTGGGATTAGGCAGGTAAGGAAAAATAAATTAAGAAAGTCTGAGACTAGTAAAACAATAGCTTGTGTTTTGTGCCGAGTATGGAAAATAAAGAAACAAAATACAGTCTGAACAACGTGAGCAGTGGATTATCAGCTGCAGCCAACTGAGACACTGAGAGATGTGAGTTTTCTTTTAAGAGTCATTTTCTTTTCAGCTTTCAAAATACTGAAACAGTATTTTATTTACCAGTTTGTTTCTGGTACAAACAAGCCTTTTAATGAGTTGTATTTGCAATTTCATGTATAACCTTTGAGATTTTATTTCCTCCCTTTTGAGTATTCACCTACTCTTTAAGTAAATTGAATATTTTTTCAAATTCATATTCAATATTTTATCTTTCTATTTCACTAAAAATAACTCATTAAGCCACCTACCATTTGAACTTTGTAGAAGTTACTTCCTTTCATCCACAATAAGATTATATACAGGAGTCATAGGAAGAAATTGAGCCTACAGACTTTAATGTTTTCTGCCCAACATCATTTGCAAACTGAAACTGGAGCTGCTCAGAAATGCACCCTCCTCTGTAATAAAGGTCACCTCCAAAAACCCACACAAAATATAGAAGTATATGTGAGTACAACCAAGGATGCAGTTCCATGACGATCTATCATCTATCTATCTATCTATCTATCTATCTATCTATCTATCATCTCTCTATCTATCATCTATCTATATAGCCATATCTATGATCTATCTATATAGCCAGATCTATCTATTCCTCATTTATCTATGTATCTATTTCTATCTATCTATCATATCTTTATTTTCAATCTATTATAAATCTATCCGTGTCTAGTAGAACTTTTCATTAAGCATATCTACTTTTTTTTAAGAGCCTTTTCTTATACTGTAAACAAAATTTTCCTTTTAAAATATGTTATCAAACA
This sequence comes from Nannospalax galili, assembly GCF_000622305.1. Taxonomy (NCBI): domain Eukaryota; kingdom Metazoa; phylum Chordata; class Mammalia; order Rodentia; family Spalacidae; genus Nannospalax; species Nannospalax galili. Next base: position 1,026,164 of record NW_008353294.1, on the reverse strand, counting down.
CAGTGGACAGTAACAGAGATGACAGAGCTCCAGTGGGGATGGGGGGAGCTATAGGAGGGTGCCATTTGGGATGCAGGTATAAAGATGAATAAGATTGTTTGGAAATTTCTGTATGAAATATATAAATAAATAATAAATAAATCAATAAAATGCATGTTATCAAGTCCTTAACTGCACATCTTTTCCCTGTGTCTTTTCTTAACTTTGTTCAAGTTTGATCTGCCCTTGTTTTTATTATTTCATTCAACCTTGCAAGAAACCTTCTTGATTACATATACCCCACTGTGATTATTCCTTTATTTTCTCTCTGTTTAGAATGCATGACCCATATAATTTACTACTTAAAATTATAGCATTTAAAATGTAGTAATGCCAATCAAAGTTGCTTATATCATTTAAAACATAGGTTTTAAGATGTTTTTGAAAGGATCAACATTTCTGCTTATTTTATTCATTTTTTCCATTAAACCCTAGTAAATACCAGAAACACACTAAGGTCATTTAATAATTGCTTATTGAATCAAGAAAACAATGAATAGCCAAACTTTGTTGAGAGAACTGAAGAGCTGGCCCTGTTTGTTTAATTTGGAGAGTGTGGTGTCTGTCTTAGTCATACAAAAGCTCACGTTTGCCAGCACTCTAAACCCTATATTCTGCAAATGTTCTTTGCAACAGAAGGCTGATTATATCTGTGTATCTGTACCTTCCTTGAAGAGTGTAAATTCTTTGCCTTGGGTGAAGGAATCTGCCTTGAATCGTCTGTTTCCTTTACTGTCCAATATCCCTCAGCCGAATGGCTATGCATGTTGTATTTTCTACTACTAGGCAGTACTCATCCTTTTATTTTATTTTACTTACTTTTATTTATTGTTTATTTTATTTAATTTATTTTTGATACAGTGTCTCATTCTGTAGCCAATGCTGGTTTCTAATTCACCTTGGTCATCCTGAGTGCTGAGATTAAAGTTGTAGAATGCATTGCTAGGATCTCACAGCTATCTTAATGATAAGAACATCAGTAATAAAAATGCTATTATAGTTTGTGTTATATAATCAAGAATTTATGATAGAGAATAAGCTAAATTCATGGAATAGACAACATATCTTGGATCTATGTATCAATATTTCAGTCTGGTGATAAAGCATAGCTTTGAGTCTTGACTATTCATCCCTATTTATTATTATTTATTTACTAATATTTTATGATATGTATTTATTGAATTTTGTACATTTCATACACCACATCGTAATCATACTTAGACCCCTCCCCTATCTGCTCCAGCCCCGTATCCTTCCCCACCCCACCAAGTATTATGCATAGTTCTCCAGGCAACAGGGAACTTGCTCAAATAAACTTACAACAATGGTGACAGCATGCACAAGACCCACGCAACCTTACACCAGACAAAATCCCAGCATAGAACTGGGGAAATGGGCAAGAAATCACAACCCTAGCTAAAGAACTGTTGGTAGCTGTCCACCACTGGGTGAGGGAGAGTTAAGGGAGTGACTCTAAATAGGTTGACCAGACTCCATTGGATGAATTCACAATGAGAGACATCTGGGGACACAAAGTTGACTCTATCACCATTAACATATATGACAGAATTCATTCTTTTTATTAAAGCAAAAATTTGTCAACAGGGGACTGGAGAGATGGCTCAGCAGTTAAGAGCATTTGCTGCTTTCCAGAGAGGTTCAATTCCCAGCACCCACATGGCAGCTAACAACCATCCTAATTTCAGTTCCAGGGAATCCAATGACCTCTCTGACCTCTGTGGGAATTGCATGACATAGTGCACTTAAATACATGTAAACAATACTCTTATACACATAAAAGTAATAAATAAACTATTTTAAATAAAAAAATTTTAAATTGTCACCAATCTTTAAGAACTCTTTCACTTCAAAATTATTACAAATTATTAATTATAGTTTTTACTTAAGTAGTCCCAGACATTCAGCTCAAGCTTTTATTAGTGTCACTATAAAGTAGCTACTATGCTTTAAGGAAAGAATAAAATTCTTTAAGGAATGTACCAGTGACCACAGCAAGAGGGACTAGATTAAAGTTATCTTGAATGCCATGTTTCCTGTGGAGTTGGTTGCATGAAATTCTAAACCTCCAGGTAGATGAATATGTTTGCCAAGTGCACATGCAAGTGTATAAGGTAGATGGGTGGAATGAAGGAGAGAAATAGCCCCCAAAGGCTTTAAATATTCTAGTATTCTTATATTTAGAGCTGGTGGAAGCTAGAAGTCTGTGAAGTGTAAAAACACTTCATTTGTACCTAATAGTCATGAGAATATTAAAAAGATATGGATAAAGTATTTTTTTTATTTTTGAAGGACTGGAGTTAATGTAATGCTATCTTGTCTTTCAAACTGCAATATTGCATCTCCCCATAATCACAATATTCTATATATCCAAGATCAGTCTACAGAATATTTAATATTGACATGACTTCAAAGAAATTCAGCTTCAAATTAATGATATTTTCTATTTTAATGAAATCCAAATTCAAATACAAGAAGCCGAACGTAATTAAACTCTCACAATAACCACATGGTGGGACTATTTGTTTGTGCTCACATTCTTTCCTGTCAATGTTTCAAAATTTTTTGATTTTTTGGTGGTCTCTATTTTAACAACATTTCTTCTTTCTCTCCCAATTTTCCCTATTTCCCATCCTCTGTCAGTTTAGTTTGCCATGTTACCCTCTTTTCCTACCTTCATCAATCAAGAAAAAGTACATCAGCAGAAGAAACAATTAGAATGCTACAAACAGGAACAGCAAAAAAAGTCATTATTGCTCAACTTTTGATAAAAAATTATTTGCTCTAAATACTGGCAGCAAAATTATTTCATTTTTTATGTCTGATTTATATATACATATGTATGTATGCATGTATTATATATGTATATATCCTATCTTTTGCAAATTAAAGAGATACTTACTCCTCAGGAAGCCATTCTGTTACTATTCTTCCCCTGAAAAAATGTCTTTGTGCATTTCTGTAGAAATTATCTTCCAAGCATTTATGTATTCACTACAGTTTTGTGCCTATAATATATATTCCTGTAACTTCTGAAATATTAATCACTCAACAAATGTAATGGTGTCCCTTGTATCAGCCAGAGTCCTGTCAGAAGACAAAATAATGCACCAGTAATTTCTAGAGAAAATATTCATCATTATAAATTGTTAACTTATAAAAAGTATTTACTGAAATACAGGTTTGTTTGTTTGTTTTAATAAAAACACTCTAAAAAAATCTAGACATATCTAGGCATGGACATATACCTTTAATCCCATCACCCAGGAAAACCATTATAAGTTAGAGAGTAGGTTTGACTACAGAATGAGACTGTGCATCAAAATTAAATTAAATTAAATTAATAAACAATAAATAGAAATAAAGTGAAATTAAAAGATGAAAATTGTAAGCAAAAAAATAATACATGTATAAACACTATGCTAGGAGATATTGGACAGTTAAGGATGATGACCCAGTTGTGATTCCTTCACTTTAGGGAATAATTGAAACTCTTTGGGAAAGGTATGGATATACACAAACAGCCTACTGGTACCTAGAACATTTCCAAAGGAAATGGAGAGAATGCTGGCCCGTTATCAGAGAACGTCTGTAGATGAGAACATGGTTGTCTAGAAACAAATTCTCCCTTAATGACTCAATTGCCTGAGAGCACAAGGGGATCCTCTCAAGAAACCACAGCTGATGATCAGCTGCCTAAGAATCCAAAGATGGCTGGACTTCATTCATGTATGAGACACACTACCCAGATAGGGAAAGCGTGGATTTTCATAGTAATGCTGCTGTGAAGACTGAGGCTATTACAAGCCTGAAAGACTGATAAGAGTGAGGGCCACCAAGTCTCTGTTTTTAGCCTCAACTCCTAAAAACAGTAACACGCCGGCATGGAAATACTTGAGAGCCAGTATCATCTAATAACATCTTTGTAAAAAGAAGTGAACCCAGGGCCCACAAAACAGGGGACAGAAGAAGGATGAACTCTCCTAAACATGTCTAACTTACCGTATCTACACTGTATCAAGGAGAAAATCCAGATCAGTATTATTTTCCACTTCTGCAGCAACATGGAGCCATGTAGACATCTTTATATCAACAAAATAATCACTTAGATTAAAAACAAGAAATCCGTGTTTGATTTAAGCAACATGCTTTAATAAAATCTGTATTTTTTAAAGTTCAGATAATTTCTTAAATAAAATCTTTACATATATGATTATTTTATTTCTTGACACATGCATGTACATTGATGATATAGACTTAAAGCCAGGAAAGACTATCAATGTGTAATAAAATAAATCCCTCAAAAATACTTTTTAGTCTGTAGCTTGGTCTCATTCTCAAAATATTAAAATTAAATATAAAAATTGCATCACAATCCACAATATGATTCATTGTGTAGTATTCCCTAATCAGAAAAGGCTGTCTGGCTTATAAACAGCATTGTATGGAGCTGGAGAGACTGCTCAATGGTAAGAACACTGGCTGCTTTTGCAGAGGACAGGGTTCAAATCCCAGCATCCACATGATGACTAACAACCAGCTGTAACTGCAGTTCTAGGGAAATCGGACACCTCCTTATGACGACCTTGGACACTGCATGGCACAGGTGCACTTACATGCATACAGGCAATATACTCATACACATAAAATAAAAATAATAAAATATTTTTAAAGAACACGTTTCATGTCTTGATTCACAATTTTCTTCTAATATTGTATAAATTGGGAAAAAAGCTTACTAATATATACACTACACCATGGTTACCTAAACACATTTTGAAAATGCACTGGGTGTTTCTTTTAAACAGCATTTCTTGTGAACTTACACTTTTGGTTAAATAATGCTGCTTAGTGGCATGAATACAGTGACAACAGCAAACTTTACTAAGAACTCCCCTTGGTATACATTTTACTTCATAAAATGATTTATTTTATCTGTATATATATAAAACTTCTATCTTTTAAAATTACCAATATGTATAATTAGAAAACACTTCACACACACACATACACACACACACACACACCACACACACACACACACACACACACACACACACACACACACACACGTAGATTGTTTAAAAGGATTTATAACATGCCAGCTCTATCTTCTAACGTTAAAAAGTACCTAATTTTTTACTTATTGCCTTATATGATTCATTTAACCTAAATTTTAGAATCCTTTGTAGATTCCAAGAAGATAGCCTTTCCCCTTCTTTAGCCAATGCAGAAATGGCAGCAGGAAATGAAGACTGATGACACAATACATCAGAGGCTCTCAGAATTACCGGAGATGTCTTTACTGGACCATGTGACAAATGCCCCCAACCTTCTTCCCACCTTTGAAATGATTCTTTGTTTGATATAAATGATATAGCAGTAACTATCTAAGGACACACTATGACAAGAGGTCACATATATTAATGTGGCAGACATTTTTCCTAGGATATATAATTTCATGTTCTAAAAAATTCACCATATACTTTAGAGTACTTTAATCTGTCAGGTTTCAAGGTCATACAACTTTCTTAAAAGTGGATAGACACAATTTATTCAGAGTAAGCTGTTAGACTAGATATTAAGTTGGAGCTATTTCACATCTTGCAAAGTTTTCAGTTATATTCAGGAACAAAACTGAGCTAGTATAGAGTCTAGAAGAACATTCAGGTACTAAATATATTTCACTTTCTCTCAAAGATAAGCATATTTAAACATGTGATTCAGATTTATAAACCAATTTCAGAAGAACATTGTAAAACCATTTTGTTCCTTACCAGGCAACACTTCAGGTACTTTAAAGGATTTGGGGAACTTACGGTATTAACTCTCATTCTCTTTCACTAAAGTACATTGAAAATGTTAAAGCTAGAGGAACTGAAAAGCTAGATGGGTTTAGTGCATTTGAGCTTAGTATGACCAGGACTTAGGGAAGCAATGGATCCTAGACTTTTTGTTTGACACATTGTTGAATCTGTCATTTATATATTCTTCTAAGAAGGTATGCATTGCACAAAATCAATATACAAGAAGTTGTGTCAAGGTTTCAGACATTTATATTAAGTGGTGTGTTTCCATTTATAAAATTGCTTGTGAAATTATATGTGAGAAATGTTACTTTATTCCTCTTTCAAACCCAAACTTAACACAGTGAAGGAAGCCACGACAGAAACTTCAGCACTCATCTAAATGCAATTGGCTGTGTTCTAAAGATAGAAGTTCCTCATCCAATTCATACACTGAGATCCTAGCCCCAAAGGTAGGATGAAGAAGGGCCTCTTGGAAAATCCAATCTTTCCAGTGAAATTCAAACCCTATGAAAGTGTCCAGATGGAGTTCAGTCTCTGTCCACCATGAGAGGACAACATAGAAGTAGAAAAACATCTAAGAACTTAAAAGGGAGCCCTTATCAGACACTAAATGGTCAAAACTGACAACTGGAAGGAATAAATTTCTACTGTTTTCAAGCTGCCTAGTTTATGCTATTTTGTTACATCATCAGGAGTATTATAAGAAAGGTCATCAGAGAAGCCATTAGGTACAGCTTAATAGTTAAATAATATCATTTTTAATAGTTATTTTACAAACCAGTAGATTAGATTTTCTTAAAACTAGATGCGCTTAATTAGATACTATGCATATTAACGAATTTAACTCATCTACTTTTTGAAATTGATGAAAAATTATACTGGTTTCATTCAACATGTGCCTCAAAAAGGTACAATAAAAATCATCAATGAAATATATGAGCTTGGGGCTAGAGAGATGACAGAGTAGTTAAGAGCACTGGCTGCTCCTGCAGAGGACCCAGTTTCAGTCTCCAGCACCCATGTAATGGCTAACAGCCTTTCTCAACTCCAGTTCCAGGGACTCTAATGCCTTCTTCTGGCCTCCACAAGTATTGCACAACACAAGTGCACTTACATACATGCAGGCAGAATGCTCATACACATAAAATAAAAATTTAAAAATTAAAAATTACATATGAGCTCTCTGACAATACCTTGTACACACTGACATTTTAGTGGCTGGAACACTCAGTAAGCAGTGACAGGATCATTTTCAAAAGTAATAAACCTGTATAATTCCAGTCACCTGCATTTCCAGTGATATAAAAGTCAACCCCATTGATAAACTCATTGACACTTTCTCAAAGACACAGTAGTTTATTCCAAAGATTTATTGAGATACCATTAACAGCTCCTAGACATTTAATTATGTTTAGGGAAATGATAGAAAGAATAAGACTGACCTTTTTTCAGATATGTGTGTCAACAGAGCCTAACTAGATTCCGAGCTTCTACCTTAATAAAACTCCATTCTCACAGGGCATCAAAAGGTTAGAGGTCAATCTGTTTAAGTTCAGCGTTTTTAAAATTCAACATTAGTTTCTTATTTTTAATCGTGTTTGTCATTTAAAAGCATATAGCTTTTAGCTTTTTCCTTTATTCTGATTTACCTTGGCACACTCAAATTCTTGAACTTAATAAAATATATTGGTAATATATAATGGTCTCTTCATTCCTTCTCTGCTTTGACTCAGCAATGATCTATAGTTTCCATTAATGTTTTTCTATTTAGAAATCAAGATACTCTGTCTCCATATTATTTAACTTGTTTTAATCTTCTATGCCCTCAACTACAGCCAGCTATGTATTAGTGGAAAACCTTCCTTTATGTCATGCTTTAGCACAGTATGTAATTAAAGAAATCACTGTGCGATGTCTCTTCCCTCACTACATTAAGTTGCCTTAGCACATATTCACTGCATGAGCTATGTTGAGATATTCTATTTTTTGAACTTTTCTACAATCACTCCTAGGTACCCCAAGATTAGGCATGTATGAACATGTATTTGTAGATCATGGTGAATGCAGCTCTAAAGTAAAATTTGCAAAAACATCCCACAGACTCATACAAAAAAACAGTTGCCTAATCTTAACATGGTTTATATGTGTTATAAAGTCATCACTATTCAGTCTTTCAGGCATGTATTTCTAACTTACTTCAATCAATAAAATATACCTACCATGTCATGTTGGATAATACTAAATAGAATTTAAATGCATAATTTGTACTATAAGAATACTCCATAGGTCTTTATATGTATCAACATGACTTTTCATTCTATTGTAAGTGATGGTATAATTCATGACAATATGGAGCATGGGGGCAGGTGCAGGGATGGAAACACCAATTCTACTGCCGAGATGTAGTTTTAAACACTTGTAAAGAATGGGATAAATATAACTGGATATCAGGTGAAATCTAGACCTGATATACAGCTATTTGAGTTCAAAAACTTCAAGTAAGGAGAAGTTAAATTGAATGAATGAAACTGGAGTATGGAGATCATGAATGAATCAAAGAGAAATGATGAGATGTTCCAGTAAGAAATAGTCCAAACAAATAAACCTTTGAACAATGGATCTGAAGTGATGATTGCCACTTTTAAAATGAAAAACAAAAAACAAAAATATATAGAAAAGAGGTAATTCATAGCATCCATTTGGCTACTTAAGAGGGTTAATGTTTCTGGACATATGAAAAGCACTTTAACATATTATTCTATTAATAATATTGATTATATAGGTAGACAAAAATTATTTGCCTAACATGAGATCATAGAATCAAAAATAGATCAAATACATTAGACTTGTTCTGGTATTGGGATACTTATTTTGATTTGACTGATAATTCATATTATTTGACGTGATAAGTTTCATTTAGTTAATGTGGTGGTTTGAATGAGAAATTTCCTCCTTAGGCTCAATGATTTGAAGCCTTGTTCCCAAATTGATAAGACTGTTTGCAGAGGTTATGGGACCTTCAGGAGGGCAAAGTCATGCTGGAAGAGGTACATAATTTGTGGTAGGATTTTAATATTTATTGCCTCATCCCACTTCTAGTTCTTTCTTTGCTTCTTGCTTGTGGATGGAAAAAAATATTGCTCAGCTTCTTGCTCTGGTTGCTTGCATCACGCTTCCCTGCCTTTATGGACTCTGTCTCTGGAGTTGGAAGACCAAACAGAGTCTTCCTTTATTAACTACCTAGGTCATGGTATTTTATCACAGCAACATAGAAGTACTTAGTAGAATTAGTTGCAAAAGAATTAAAGAATTATTTCTGTTGCTCACATGTGAAGTATATTGAAAATAGGATCTTAGCACTTTTAATCACTGTATTAGTTTTGTTTCTGTTGCTGAGATAAAGCACCATGACAAAGGCAATCCATACAAAGAATAATTTGTTTGGTTTATGGTCCCAGAAGGAGAAGAGGCCATCGTAATGGGGAGGCATGGTGGCCAAAGTGGCCTGAAAAGAAAGCTGAGTCCTCATCTCTTCAAGCATGCACAGGAAGCAGAGGGAAATAAACTCAAAGGAGGACCAGGCTATGAATTCTCAAAGTCTGTCCCATCCTCATGACTTGCTTTCCCTAGCAAGGCCAAACCTCCTAAAGATTCTATTACCCTCTACAAACAACATCATTAGT
>NW_008353294.1:991360-1016546 GCF_000622305.1 Nannospalax galili | reverse complement strand
TATATCATAACACAGCCAGATGTGGTGGCACACGCCTTTAATCCCAGCACTTGAGAGGCAGAGACAGATGGATCTCTATGAGTTCAAGGCCAGCCTGGACTATATAGTGAGTTCCAGACCAGCTGGGGCTACAGGGAGACATTGTTTCAAAGATATCAAAAAAAATCATAAGACAAACTAGATATTTGCCATCTAACCAAGTTCTTTACATTGAACTAATTTCTTTTTTTTATTTTTTAAATTACTTATTTAATAACAACATGATTAGAAGAAGCATTTCATTACAGCATTAACATAATCAATAACAATTTCCAGAGCAAAAATGCATCTATTGCAAAAGTGGCTGTAAATTTTTAGGTTCACAGCTGAGTTAATACAGTTCTACAGTATTGAACTCAGTATAAACCCTATAAGACACAAAATTGAATGAGATTTTAACCTTTAAAAAAGATTTTCATTTCATTTTAAAATATACTGTTTCATACAGAAAAACTCATTTTAATGCTACTAACACTTAGATGTTTGTACATGCATCACTAGTGTCTATGTATCTGATTATTACTAGTCACAATCACTTACACTTGGATTCTTGGCACCTGAGTATGGTACTGTTTTTCAACTCTACTAATTAATATAAAGCTAATTTTTAAGCTTCTTCCTCAAATATAACTCCTTCTATTATTTGTTGATTTTTTTGTATGTATTTCATACAGAACATTCCAAACAAACTTATTCATCTATATACCCACATCCCAAATGGCACTCTCCCATAGCCTCCTCCCCCATCCACTGGAGCCCATACACTCTGTCATCCCTGTGACTGTCCACTGTGTTGTTGGCACCCGCAGTTGTTCTCCAGTGCTTGTCCATCTGCTGAATCTAGTCAGCTTATCTAGAGATCCTTCTGTCAGGGAGATCAGCTCTTCCTCATCTAGCAGCAATAAGTGGCCAATATTCCTTTAGATAAGATTGGGGTCTGCTGTTCATTTTCCCAGTTCTATATTGGGTTACTGTCTGGGACTCTCTTGGGCCACCCTGACCAACAACTCAAAGGAAGGTATCTCCTGTCTGGCATTATTTCTTGTTATGTAGCCTTTAGCCATACACATGGACTCCTAAAGAGCTATATTGATCCCTTTATTGGTTATATTTTCCTTTTGGGTGTATAAGACCATGCGGTTGGCCCCATAAACCAATTTACTTTTACTCTTAAGGTCATTTAAGGATCTGTTCCTTAGGGTCACATGGGCTTGGAAGGAGCCCCTGGCTCCTTTCTTTTACCAGTTCCACTTATGTAGAGATAAGTCAAAGGCCCTGCTCAATGATGACTGGCTTCACTTGGAAGCATGGAGTAAAGTTCCCTCTGTGTTGATGCTCCTCTGTAGACAGAACACTAGTTCAAGTCTATCTGGTGGGGTCTCCATGGAGTCCTTGATCAGGAGGACAGGTGACTCATCACAGTTACAGGACATTTTAATAGATGGTCATAGTCCCCTGGAACTTCTTTGCCTAAGAGGGCAAGGAGCAATAACTGTCCTTTATGTCCTTCTGACCAAATTAGCATAGGCCTCAAAGTATGGCTGGTAAACATCCAAGAAGGTTAGTTCCACCAGTCTGGTACTTTTCGTTACCATGTGTGATGTAGATAACACTTGGGCAAAGACCAAACGTTCTCAGATAAACCTCCTTAGATATATATTATATTCCTCAAGCTAGTTGTTTATATAATTTGTCAGTAGGTTGTTCAATTAATATGGTTCACTCTGTTTTTCTTTTATTCTAAACTAGCTAGGCATTATTTATCTCTCGCATTGTCTCACCCTTGCATCATGGTTTCCCCATTTAAAGTACCCCATTTTTCCCAATTCTCCTTAATGATACCCTTCACCTATGGTCCCACCTCTCTTGAGCTCATTATTTACCTTTATCCCCAAGGTTCCCTCTATAACCTTCCCTCCCTCCTCCACTTAAATAATCCATTTTTATCCATTTTCCCTTGTTAAAACCTGTTTCCTACTGTTCTTCTGTATCAGATTCTATCCTTTCTTTAACTCCCTGGTTCCTTTTATGGATCAATACCTACTTATCAGGATTTGTGTTAGGATCCACATCTGAGGGAGAACATATGTTGGGTTTTTTTTTTTTTGTAGTTTTTTGAATCTATTGTTCCTTTTCAAGGGTTTTGAGTTGTAATGTTAAGTCATTTACTGTGTTCTTTCTGATTTCTTAATGTAGGCACTTAGAGTTATTAACTTCCCTCTAAGGACTGCTTTCAATGTGTCCCAGAGGTTTTGTTGTATTTATTTTCCTGTTCATTTAGTTCTAGGAATAATTTCTTTCTTTCTTAATTTCTCCTTGACCCATTCATCATTCAGGAGTGTGTTATTTAATCTCCATGTATTCATGCTATTACTAGGGTTTCTTGTGGTGTTGGTTTTAAGCTTTATTGCATTGTGGTCTGATAGAATGCCTGGAACTATTTCAGTCTTTTAGTGTTTGTTGAGGTTTTTTGTGCCCCAGTATATGGTCAATTTTAGGGAAAGTTCCATGGGGCACTGAATAGAAAGTATACTCCTTGATGCTTGCGTGGAATATTCGGTAGATGTCTGTTAGGCCCATTTGATGAGTGGCATTGTTTAATTCAGATGTCTTTCTGTTAATTCTCTGTCTTGTTGACCCATCTAATGGAGACAATGGGATATTGAAGTCCCCTTCTATTAATGATTTTGGATTAATCTGGGTCTAAAAGTCCTGTAGTAATTCTTTTATAATGTTGGGTACACCAGCGTTTGGTGAATATATGTTCATTATTGTAATACCTTTTTCGTCAATTGTTCCTTTGATCAGAATGAAGTTGCCTTCTTTATTTCTTCTGATTAGTTTTAGTTTAAAGTCTGTTTTATCAGATATTAGATATTAGAATTTCAATGCCTGCTTTTTTATTTCTACCGTTCACTTGGTATATTTTTTTCCATCCTTTCACCTTAAGGTAGTGCCTGTTCTTGAAAGTGAGATGAGTTTCTTGCAGACAACAAAAGGATGGGTTTTGTTTCTTATTCCATTGAATTAGTCTGTGTCTTTTGACTGAGGAGTTCAGTCCATTGATAATTAAAGTTATGAATTAAAAATGTTTATTGAATTCTGTCATTTTTATTTCTGTTGACATTCTTGATATAGCTATGCATTTCCACAGTGATAACCCCTTGTATATAGTCATTCCGTTCAGCTCTTTGTATTACTTCAAGAACTCTCTGAAGGGCTGGTTTTGTGGACATGAATTCTTGCAGCCTTTCTATGTCATGGTGTATTTTCTTTCCCTTTCAACTATAATAAACATTTTAGCTGGGTATAGTAATCTGGGTTGGCATCTATGGTCATTTAAAACTGGGAATACTTTGGTCCAGGCTCTTCTGGCTTTCATAGTTTGCACTGAAAAGTCTGCTGTAATTCTGATGGGTTTTCCTTTACATGTGATTTGTTTTTCTTTTGCAGATTTCAACTGTAATTCTGATGGGTTTTCCTTTACATGTGACTTGTTTTTCTTTTGCAGATTTCGGTATTCTCTCTTTGTTCCATACATTTAGTGTTTTTACTATGGTGTGCCATGGAGAGTTTCTTTTCTGGTCCTGTCTGTTTGGTGTTCTATATGCTTCTTGTATGGGCATGTCTTTCTTCGATTTTGAGAAATTTTTTTCTACAATCCTGTAGAAAAGAATCTTGGTCCATACCTTTATCTTGAGATTCTTCTTCTTCCTGTATGCCTATGCTTCGTAAGTTTGGTCTTTTTATGGTTTCATACAATTCTTGCATATTCCATTCTTGTGTTTTCTTAAATTTTTCATAATCTTTGCTTGAGTGGTCTAGTTCGTCCACTTTATCTTCCAGTCTTGATACTCTGTTTTCCATTTCATTCATTCTATTGGTGAGGTTTTGCCCTGTCATTTCTAATTGGCTTACTGAGTGTTTCACTTCTTTCTTCATTTCAGCCTGAGTATTCTTCAATATTTCTCTTTTCTGAATTCATTCAGAAGTTTATCCTTATCTTCTTTCAGTTCTTTGATTTCTTTGTGTGATCTTTAAATTCACTGAATTCTTTTATCATGTTTATAATTGTTCTTTTTAGTTTCATGTCCTGTGTTATCTCTAGGGGCGCTCTCACTGTACTCCTCTAGAGGACTGTTGGTACTTGGTAGGTATATATTGTTTTGGTTTTTCATGTTATTTTTTCTCGGTGACTTTGACATGTGGCTTTCTTTTGTAGTTTCTTATTCTTTGTGAGACTCAAGCCTTCCTTTGTTGAGTTTAGGTCTGCTTCTTTTTCTAAACTTTATGTGCCTTTGTGGTTTGCTTGTTGGGCATGAAAAGTTGATTGGGCTAGGCTTCAGGTTCTTTCTATTGCCATTATATTGGAGTGGCCAAATTGCTTTCGTCTTCAGGATTTCCTACAGAGGCCCAAGTCAGGTGAGGATCAGAGGCTCTCAGCCTTTCTTCTAAGGTCTGGGTCACTCCAGGAAAGATGCTGACCTCAGGAATTTGGGGACTGGCCTGGCCTGGGAGCAGGGCCCAGGAAAGATGTTGGTTTCAGGAAGTTGGTAGCTGTGCCACGCAGGAATACAAAGGGAGGGGGGAGGAGCCCCCAAGGGCTCCTGGGGACTAATGGGAGGTACTGGGTTTGTCTGGATACAAAGGTTCCAGAAGCAGTGGGGACTCTGGGCCAAGAAGTCAGCCCAGGGGTCCGGGATGCCAAGTCAAGATATGGGCCAGTAGGAGAGATGGGGTGGGGGAGCTGGGAGGGTGAATGATGCTGGGGGAGTCAAGGCATGGTGGTCACAGCAGGACTTACCCAGGAAAGATTCTGACACCAGAAAGCCAGTCACTGTGCAGCCCATGGATGCAAAGGGAGGTGGGGGTGGGGCCAGGCCCAGAAGGCTCCTGAGAACAGCAAGGAGGAATTGGGTTGGTCTGAATGCAAAGGATCAGGAAACAGTGAGGATTCTGGGCCAAGAGGTCAACCCAGGGTCCTGCGGTGCCAAGACAAGAAATGGGCCAGTACCCAGGCTAGGAGGAGAGATTGGGTGAATGAGGCTGGGGGAGTCAAGGTGCATGAGTGCCATGGACCCCCCCAGGAAAGACGTTGGCACTACGAAGCTGGTGGCCCTTTCTTTTTTGTGTTTTTATGACAACATTTTACTCTACAGTTCAAGCTGGCATGAAACTACGGAGATCAAGCTGGCTGGAACTCATTGCATTTTGCCTTCCTCATCCTACCAAATGCTTATATTACAGGTATGAACCACCAGGCCTGGCTATTGTTAATTTGCTTCTGTAACTAGGTTTTAAATCAAGTTTTAAAGTATATGAAAACATCATTTTCTATATAGGTCTGGATATTATCTGTTACTTCAAGCATTTACTGAGATTTTAGGCTATATTCCTGGTGGATGGGTGTCTGTATTAGTTGAATATTTGCCTTCTTAAGACTAATTTTCACTTGATTGTAGTGAATTCTCATTTGAATTTAAGCTTTCAGTATTGCTGGGGATTTGGTAAGTGGTATTAACTAACCTATTAAGAATTCCCTCTGCCAAAGAGATTAGTGCATTATTTTTTAATTTAGCCTTTTGCCGGTCTTCAGCATGTGTCTACAGCAAAGTCTTTGCCAAAAATATCCCAGTCCCTGTATAAGTCCTTATTTCTAGCTGTGGAGCATCTTGAATGGGCCTGCACCAGAAAAATCCCATGATCTCTGCTTCAGGATTCAACCAATTTTTCTGATCCAAATTCCCAAAGTCTTCCATATTCCTCCTAATAAAGCAACATATTTTTCTGTTGGTATGAGAAAATACTATGACCAAGGCAACTTATAGAAGGACGAGTCTATTTGGCTTAGTGTTCCAGAAGTGTAAGAGTCTGTCATGGTGGGGAGGCGAATACTAAATTGAGCATGAAATGAAATTTGGCTTGATTTGATTCTGGAACAATTTTGAACAGATAAATTAATGTCAAATAAGAAATTAACAAAATTTTAAATGTTATTATTAAAGTGTTCTCTTCAATTCTTAATGATGACTTTGCATGATTGTAAATTCAGAATAGTTTCCCTACTTAAATTAAAAATGCTAAAATAGGAGCCAACAATTTGCATTGTATCATAGCATCAATATTGTGTAAAAATAGTGAAATTTCTTTCTGTTCTTTGCTATTTCTGTCTACATGGAAGTACTCATAGTTTTTCAATATATAAAATATAGCAGCTAAAGGAATGTTTTCTAAAATGAGTCAGCTGACTCATACAAAAGACAAAGTGTTTTGTAAGGATTGATGGATTTGTATCAATAAATGAAGCCAAAAATATGTTTGGGGCCCATGCATAATGACTGATTTTACCAAATGGAACATTAAGACCAATTCAGATGTATTTGCCACTGTTATGTTTTGTGTATAATCGCTGAACCCAGCGTCATACAACATGTGCTTAATAGATAAAAATGATTCAAGCTTCCACAGATAGGGAAAAGCATAAATTCCTGGAATAAGAGAGTTCAAATTTATTGTCACAAA
Source organism: Nannospalax galili (assembly GCF_000622305.1). Taxonomy (NCBI): domain Eukaryota; kingdom Metazoa; phylum Chordata; class Mammalia; order Rodentia; family Spalacidae; genus Nannospalax; species Nannospalax galili. The sequence continues at coordinate 1,009,985 of NW_008353294.1, read as the reverse complement.
CAGATGGGTGATCAGTGAATGCAGAGTGGGAGATTAAGAGCTGCAGCAGGCTGTATTTCACTAAAGCACTCACTAGGAGACCTGGCTTGACATATCTTCTATGCTCTGAAAGGAAGGTAACTTTACTCATCCACCCATTAAATTGTATTATGGTGGTGTTTTGTATTGGCTATTCTAAATAATTCTAGATGAACCTGAAGTGCCGATGTCTCTAAGCATGGAGAAACTGCTAGTTAAAAGTACAAAGAGACATAACCTAACATTCTCTGGAAGTGCTGGTGAAGATGTAAAAGACGGAGATAACACTGCCGGTAGAAAAGTAAATTAGGGGAGCTGTTTTGATGATATTTTGGTTCTCTTTTCAGAGGGGGGAATCGCACAGCAGCAGTAAGGCCCTTTAAGGGAGAACCATTTCCTTCCGGTCAACAGGATGAAAGCTCTGGCCTGGGAGATTCAGGAGACTTAATATTCCAGTTGGGGTGGTCAGTGATCAGGCTAAGGGACCTTTGCTCAGAAGGAAGGACAATCCCTAGAAAGGCAAGTTTACCTTAACTATTCTAAAGAAGTATGAGAAACAGTAAGTCTTTTAATGTGATAATGTAATTTTCCTTCCCAGAATTCTCCCCCCCTTAGTACCCTTTCTTTGAAAGTCACAAGCACATGCTTATGAATTACTCAGAAAGCTGTAACTTTTGCTTTCTACTTCTATCTCTTTGTCATGCATGCTTTTCCTAACACTTTGGGCTTCACTCCTGAAACTCCACTCCCTGCCATGTGGCTGCTTAACTGCCATGCAGCTGATCTCTATACAGCTTATCTCAAACACCATGGCTTTGTTCCACTGTTCTTCATTCTCCACTGAGCAGCAGTCAAGATTTATAGCTTCCCTGCCCTACCTTGCTTTTTTTTTTTTTTTTAACACTAATAAAATTGGTCCTCCACCTTGAAGAAACATTATATGGAAATAAAGGCTTGGGAGATGGCTCTGTGATTAAAGTACTTGCTGTGCAAGTGTGGACACCAGGGTTCAGATTCCCAGTACTTGTATAAAAGTCAGGTAGGTGTGATGAACCACCTGTCGCCCAACACAGAAGACAGAGACAGAGACATCTTGGTCAAGCTGGCTAGCCAGTCTGCGGATTCTGCTTCGGCATGTAAAATGGAGAGTGCTCTACGAATACACATGTCAGCCTTCGACCTCCACATGAAGATGTATACATTTGCACCTGCACATACACTTGATCCCACTCACATGAAAACATGCATACATACATGTTTTCTCATTACACACACACACACACACACACACACACACACATGCACACAATGCAAAGATCTGAAAATAAAACTGTCTTGAGATTTAGAAATTGCACCTCTAGGTAGGTAACTAAGAGAATTTTAAAAACTGTTTAAGACAGAAATATTTTCTCCTGTACTCACTGCAGCATTATTCACAATAGCATACTATTCACTCTTACAAATGAAATTGTGTCATTTGCACTAATATCAATGAGTTTAAGGAGTATTTATCAGGTAGAACAACTGGGGTAGAGCGGGATAAATATCAAATGATTTTACATGTGGGATATGAAAAGTAGAAGCAGAGTAGAATGAAAACCAGAAGCCAAATAGAAGGAGGGAAAATAGATCTGAAGAGGAGAAATATTAAATGATACAAAGTTTTACTTGAAAGGGAAAAGATCTATTGATGTATTACACAGACTGTTGAACAGGATCTATAATAGTATATTATACTGTATATTTTAAAATTATTTAAATATTCTCAGTACTAAGAAATATTAAGAACTTGCTATGATGGGTGTGATAATTAGCCCAATTTAATTATTCTCCCTTATTTACATGTATCATAACATTACATTGTATACATGCCACATATAAACAATTCATGTTTATCAACTGAAAATGAAATATAGTTTAAAATAAATCCAAAAAATATATACCTTAATAAGACCTTTAAATTTCTCTATAACACATGCTGTGTTCACTTATTCATGAGATAAGAACACCTCTGGGATTTTTGTAAGCAGGATTAAGAAAACAAACAAAAAGCAATGTATGTTATTCCTTTACTTTTTTAATTTAGATAATACTATTAATTCCTAAGGTAGGACATGGAGAGGTAATCTATAAATCAAATATGTCCCTGATAAGAAGCATTATCTTTCTTAATAAGCATGAAGAATATTTAATGTCATAAGAATAAATGTCCATCTCACAGTGGTATTTCTTTAGATAAATAGTCTGATCTTAGTAGTCTACGATTTGGGCTCTACATATTTTCATAAAATGCAATCAATTCCATTTATTTCTAAACCACCCACTTAACTCACTACATATATGTGTCAAGCAGTGTTATGAAGCATTGAATATGAAAAATATAGTATTTTTTCTTAAGATACTTTCTTTTCAGTAAATGTGAAAATATTGCATTAATGAAAGAATAGCTCCTGGAATAGTTTAACAGTAAGGCTAATTTGTTCTGAAGTATTCTAATACTTTCTGTCTCTGAACAAGGGGCATTCTCTCTATTTACTGAACAGCATGCCAAGCACAATATTGGAGCAGAATGAGGGACTTTGTCTTAAAGAATCTTTTAGGAGAGTTTTACACATGGAAAATTTGCTTTTTATGACCTCCACTAACCCAGAACAGCATACAAAGCCACGGACAGGTATTATCAAACTATGCATAATGTTGCTTTTAACATTTGGTATGAGTAATTTGTTGCTTTCGATTCCAATGCATTCAGTAATGGTATTAGATCTAATTGCCACATCACACACTTAAATTTATTCTCAGACAGGGAAATGGAAAGTTCACAAGGGAGAAATAAGGAGCATAATTTAAAATTAAACTATGTCTTTGGCTTAGCTTGTAAAAGTTGATTACATAGGTAATAAAAAGCATGGTAAGATTGATTACATTTTTTCCTTAAAGGCCAGTTAAATTTATGCTAATTGAGTACACAGTATGAAAACAGATTCAATACATAGCTTTAAATGATCTCAAAGCATATTATTAACTTGGTTGCAAAGTTGTGCAAAAGTTAGGTATTCCCACAAAAGCACTCTCACAAGAAAAGAAAAGTATAAGCTACACAAGTCAATGATTAATATCTTATCAATAATCATAATAATGAATAAACATATACATATTATGATCATCAGCATAAAATTAAATATGGGGTTGTTACAACTACTTATCACATATTAGACACCAAAATAAGTCAACAGTATCTGAATTCCTAAAATTCACTTAGTTTACACTAATTTTAAAACTTACATATTAATGTAGGTCTGTATTTAATTATATCATAGGTTCTCTTAACTGCTACATGTTTTGGCTGACCTTATGTATCTTATCTGTAGGAAGTAATGAAACTCCAAGAAGAAGTTGCTGGAGATTTTATGTTCATGTGTTCGTGTGGGGATGTGATGCTGGTACGGTTTTTGTTTGTTTGTTTGTTTGTTTGTTTGTTTAACTGTGTTCAGGTGTTCTAAGCTCAGGCTTTGCCAGCCTTGGTTTCTGTACTTCTACTGATGTCAAAAACTAGTGAATCACAGCTGAAAAAATTCTCAACTATGAACAATTTCAGGTGGAAAATAAAACTAATTCAGTATGTTTGCAAATAAGAAAGAATAAGAAGCATCATCATTTCCTGAATGGTATCTACATATAATATTTCCATTCGATATAATTCCCTTGCATCCTATTAAACAGTGTCTTCACTTTGCAGGCTTCATCTAAATTTTATTAACACCTGAGAAACCAAAAATAAATACTATGTTGAAAAATTACCTTTAATTGCATTATATTAAATACATATATTTTCACATTATAGAATCCCTTCTATTTTTAAATATACTGGGTGATTCTTTTTTGCAGTTCTAGGTATCAAAGCTTTGTGCCTCTCACATGTTAGGTAAACAGTCTATCGCTGACCTATATTCCTACCCAGTATAGATATTTTTTATATGTACCTCGACATAGCAATCTCACAGCAAAACCAATACAACTGTTTCTAAAAAGGTGTCATACACAGTATATATAGACATGTTGCCCCAAAATATTTTCACAGAATAAAGAAAGGAATTAAATTCAGAAAATTTTTTTATCTAAATTTGAACATGTACTTTCATCATGTACTAATTAGATACAGTGTACATAATGTTGTTTAAATTGTTGATACTTCCAATGTTTTTGCTACATTTCAAAATCTGATCACACACTGAGTTAAAAACCTTTCCATAGGCATCTTTATTTCTAGTTTCAAAAGTATTGTAAAATAATTTAGCTTTCTTGTCAATATGGTTATTAAATCATGGTCAGACTGACTGTGGATCCAGCCACAGGAAGCCACAGGAAGCCCTTGGCTTATCTAGCTTCAAAGCTATACAAATACTGTGCACATGGGAATTTAATTGACAAGAAACCAAGTCCAGGCATAAGTATTAATTTTTTCATTAGTTAATGTATTTATTCATAGCATTGTCAATGTTTTTTTATTATCAACTGAGAAAATGCAATTTGATATAAACTATTAAATATCAAATAACAAATATGAAATAGATTCTTGTTAATCATTGTTATAGTTTGATTTTCTAAATACATTGTTCCCCCCCAAAAAAATCTTTCATTAAAAAGCATATATATGAGGAGGAACCCCAAAGAGGGGTGCTTTTAGAAGCCCTTGCCAAGAAATTCCAATGGACTCTCATGAACATTTGAAAATTGCCCTGTTCTGACATTTTTCTATTTCTCTGCCTAGAACTTGAAATGCTGATTACTGTTGCCTTTACTTCTCCTTCACATCCCCTATTCACCAGTCAAGGATTTTCTTTCCCCGCTACAGATAAGAGTTATGCAATTTGGGAGTCTTTTAGATAGACCCACTGAAGGAGTACTCCCAATTGCCTCACCCTGTGTCCCCTTTGAGCATGGACTGTTCAGCATGGAAGAAGCCAGAGCAGTCTGTGTCCCGATTCCCTAGCCGCAAGTTAGGTAACCTCTTCAGAGGACGGTGTGATGAGAGTAGGAGATAGGAATTGGCTAGGCAGTTAGGGTAAAAATACCCCAAAGAAAGGTAGCCAGTTTCTTTGCTAAAAGTCACAATGTCCATGGGCCTCTTAACAGCATACTCCATTCCAAAGGCCAAAAATGTTAAAAGTATTTGGAAGCTTTTATCTAATCCTGAAAATATTTTAAGGTTATTTCTTTGGGGGGGGGATATTAGAGAAGCAAAAAGCCCCATTTTAAAAAAAAAAGGAAAATTAGATGAAGTTATCGAAAAAAGTGATGGGGAGATATGGGAGGAGATGGAGGCAAGGGAGTGGGCATGGATTTGATCAAAACACCTTATATGCATATTTGAAATTCTTAATAAATTATTTTTAAAGCATATACTCATTATGACATATCACACATATTAATTCTTTCTTTGCATTTATCTATGTCAGTCAGTAATAAAATGAAATTCTGGAGAAACAATAAGATGGCTTTCATCAAAAGTAGAGACTTCCAATAATCTCCACTGAAGCCAAAATTTTGTCAAGGTGCAAATAAGAACAGACTTCAGGGCAAATGAGTCCTACCATTTGTACTTTAGTGTGACCCATTTAATAGCAAAGAGAGAAACCCAGGCATAGACTGAAAACCCACAAGCATTCCTACTAGTCATGTGGTTTGAGGCAAACATTCCTGACCTTTCCACTAATGCTCTTTCATCTCTGGAATCTACTTTGCCCATGGTATACATCATGTATAAATTATCAGTGCCCTGAGCACATAGCTTCACACAGGGGCCTTTTTACATTCCATTTTGTAAAACCTGGAGTCTATAAGAAAACTTAACTGTTTGATAAGTAAAGTTAAAAAACTGTTTAAAAGGTAAAATCACTTGAATGAGGAAAACATTTTATCTTTCCATGTCTCCTTAAACACATTGTGTGGAACTGAATTTAACTTCCTTCATTACATATTATAAATGTGAGGAAGTGTATAAGAAAAACTGGAATGAAAATTTAATATGCAATAATTTTGTATCCACAGAGCATATTTAAGATTAGTGGCTATATGATGATCTCTGGTTCCATTCATTCTTCCTATAGACAATATGATTTCATTCTTCATTGTGGTTGAGTAAAGATCCATTGTGTGTGTGAGTGTGTGAATGTGTGTGTGTGTGTGTGTGTGTGTGTGTGTGTTCTACATTTTCATTATTCATTAATCCATTGCTAGACATTTAGCTTAATTCTGCAATTTCACTGTTGTGGTCTTGTGAATAGTGTTATGATAAACATCATTACGCAGCTGTCTGTATAGGAAGATGACTGAAACTTTCGGATATGTTCTTGAAATGGAATAGCTGGATCATATGGAAGTAACATTTATACATTTGATGCACCTTCATCCCAAATTTCATAATAAATACACTAATTTATGTTCCCATCAGAAATGAATAAGGTTCATTTTATCCTACATCCTTGTCAACATTTGTTATTTGTTTGTTTCTTTGATGATAACATTCAACAACTCAAGCTAACTCAAATTAGAAACATCTGTATAGTAAAAGAAACAATTACCATAGTGACGGTCTACAGAATCAAGAAAAATCTTTACCAGATCATTAAGTTGTTAATATCCAGAACATATAAATAACTCAAGAAGTTAAACAAAAGCATCCAGTCACACAAAGAATTGCTTATTTTCTTTCATATGTGGAATGTAAGGATTGAGGGAAGCATATGAAAGCAAATGAGAGACTACTAAAGATATGGAAAGCAAAGGGGAAAGTGTGAGGTGAAAGTAAGAAAAAGTATCAGAGGGAGCAAATATTATCAAAGTGCATTGTGTGCATACATGGAAATATCATAAACAAGTCCTTGTGTTGTACAATTAAAATATGACAAAAAAGCAAAGAGTCAATTGATGAAAAGAAATGAATACTTGATTATAAATAACAATATTTTGGCAATTTGTTATACAATGCAATTAATCAATTGTATAAAATATCGGTAATTTCTATGACTAATTGCAGTACAATAGAGACTAGTGGTTTCCTTCAGGTTAAGAGGCATAGAATACACGGTGGAGAAGCAGATCAGATAATCATAACTTCTCACAATCTGTTTGAATGCTTGTAATTCCATTTGATTCCACATCTTACTACTGTTATTCACAATTAGAGAAAAAATGTGAAAAAATTATATAAGAATAACAACATGAAAAGACTCCTCTACTGCTGTATAATTTTCTGTGCTAATGTCAGTCATATCAGAAAAGGGTCTATTTTCATACCTATATAAAAGCCATGAAACCAGTAAAAATTTGTTTTATTTTTTCAGTGCAAAGTTATCTCCTATTATAATCTTTGTGAATAATTGTTTCTCAAGGAAACAAGTGATACATAACTAAATATCTTATATTTCTTGGTAAATTCAACAGAGTAACATAGGGATTAAGTGGAAAGGAAAGCACATTAGCTTCAAGATAAATTTCCTGACTTGTCAAGGAACAAATGATAGTGCAAATTCAATTTCCTCTTATCATATGTTTGCATAGAAAAATAAGTTACTCACTTTCAGAATATTAGCAAATAGTTTATTGTGATTTTTACTGCTATATGAATTCTCATGATAATTTTAATTGATTCCTCTTTAAACATGCTTGATTATTCTATATAACCATATGATCCAGAGATATGCATATCAAATTTAATGATTTGCTCTTTTCCAAATGAAGGTAAATGATATATAATATGCTTCTGTGTAGAAATTCAAAAGTAACTTCCTATATTAATTTTAAAAAACAGCAAATTTAGGATTAGAATGAGAATACTATTTTCTGCTGAATAATATATTGTCAACTTCTTTCCCAAGTCAGGTACCACAGAGAATTAATACAGTTGTTTTTGCATGTTAGGTGTAATGCTATTGTGTTAATGTAGTGTTATTCTTCTATGTCCATTAAGATAAAATTGAAACCTATGAGTAGAAGACAGACATAAGTTCAGATTCCTTCATAAACCATGACAGTCATACAGAAAACAGTTTTGTCTTTTGAAACAGTCAATGAGCTTTGAGGGTGACCATATGGAGATACTGATACTATTTGAATTGGAAAATGATCACTTCCTTTGCTATGGTAATGAATATTTTGGAATCATTTCCTGAATTGAGGATCTAAGGATATGTACACATTAGAATATAAATATTCTAGAGTGCTTAAATTAGTAAAGACTATTTCAAAGTTGATCTTAACCATTCGTTTGAATGCAGGTTTATGAACATATTAAAATAAACCTAATAGTTCTGATCAAAGATTGAGTAATATTGTCCTCAAAGTTATAGTGTTTCCTTTTTAGTTTTTTAGGAGTTCACCACACTGCTTTCCATAGGAGTTGAAAAAGTTTGCAATCCCACCAGCAGTGGATGAGCATTCCCCTTTCCCCACATCCTCTCCAACATTTGGTATCATATGTTCTCTTGATGTTAGTCAGTCTGACTGGGGTAAGATGAAATCTTAAAGTGGTTTTAATTTTCATTTCCCTTAAGCCATCTTTTAATTGTGTTACTTCCTTTCTTGATTCTTTATATTTTGAAGTTCGTTGTATATTCTGGATGTTAAACTTCTGTTAGATGTGTCGCTGGTGAAGATTTTCTCCCATTCTGTGGGTTTTCTCTTCACTTCCCTGGAAAGTTCCCACATTTCAAAGCCATGAATAATTAATGCTTATGAAAGTAGTTCATAAAACAAGTTAAGAAATGTTATTCAAATCACCTAATACTTATCTCAGACTCAGTTTATAAAGAATGTGTTATTCTTTTGCACAGATGAATAGACCCCAAAATGTAACATTACCCAGCTAATACTCTTGAAGAAATGAATGAGGAACTCAACACAGACCTAAAATGCTGTGTGTGATAGTGTACACCCACCCACCCATTGGTGAGGTTTTGTGGAGCAGGCTTCATGGGGATGATTCTGTTCTTAAAGACTTAGAGACTTGCCAGGTTACATACCTTGAAGCTTGAATCTTGGGCAAGATCTGTCTTTTCAAGGAGTGTTACAGAGTACAGTGCTGTGATTTCAACACATGACTTCATCTTGTCCTCTAATGAAGTGAAGTGTATGAGGGGTTTGGAAACCAGAACTTGGTCAAAGTTCTGTGACAAGTTGGAAACATTAGTTTGGCTCCATATATAACTTCTTAGAAAATATTAGTAACCAGGACCACAAATTTTAAAATGTATAATGCTGGGAAATCTAAAAATATTACAGTAATTATATTGATGCAATTAACATTCAAGGGTAAAATTTCATCAAAAACCTTTTGATTCTGTTTCCCCAGGAGTCCATAATTTACAAGCATAAGGTAGCACACATATTCTAAATCCTTTCTCTTTGTCATATTCAAGAAGAAAAATCTCAATTTCTTCTGGATTTTGATTTAAAAATTGATATAAAGCCAACTGATAATGTAAGGAGTTTTATATTATTTGAAGGACTTAATATAAGTATACTGAGAGATGTTAACGAGGTGAAAAAAATGTTAAGTTGTATAATAATAGGAGTTTTCCCTATCTTGTTGTTATCTTTAAATACATCTTTCTATAATCTTAAATTTCTTGTAGAAAGTTCGATCACCACTTGAGGGTGAAAGGAGTGATGATGGAGATTTAGTTGATAAAATGTGAAAGCGATGTTATATAGAAACAGGAGGTGAAGTTACATTAGAAATGCAATAAAGCTGCCAAACATTTTTGACAGAGTTAAAGTAGAATTTATGTTCCTGATATTTTACTGTCTTGAGGTGCTTTCTTATCTTTTCAGGTAAATTATGCAAATGATTTGATATAGCCCTTATATAATAAAATATGGGTTTAAATAAACTACTTTCAATTCATGGTCCTTATACTTAAGCATTCTACCCTAGAATATATGCATGTAAATGTGTATATTTAGAAGCTATAACTTGAAAAATAGGATTGTCATGAAGGTACATTATTCTTCTAGTACTGAATAACTAGCTTGATTATTTGCAGGCCTGAAAGACACTAGGTTTGAACCCTGCTCTCTTAACAGCTTATAAAACTAAGGACTGGAACTGTAGGACTTTAATTAGTGGCTAGGAGGATGGGACCAGAGTAGGTCTCTGGGAGGAGATGTAAAGTCTGAACTTCCTTAATTAATCCTTAATTAAGATCATTAATTGATAACGAGCCAAGCCTGTTTCTAGGATCCCTAAACCTCACTAGTTAACTCTCCAGCAGTAGGCTTTACTATAAGGATAAAGCCCTTTCCTGTAAAAGTCAATCCAAATGGTCCCATTAATCTCCTACACTGGAAAACACCCTTAGGAAAGTTGTTTCAGAGACTTTGGAAACAGTATTAAGCCTACCTAAAATGTAGATCTAGGGCAATAGACAGTTTGGCTTTTGGCACTCTCATCCCAGGAGGGTGTGTTTATAAACTCTGCCTAGCTTTTCAGTGATGCTGTGTATGTCCCTTTTGAATTCCTTCCTTAGAGGACACAAGGAAAGAGAAAGAGGCAGCTAATGACATCCGAGTGACAATATAAATTAACTTGAAAACTAGATGTATTTTAAAGGCTTATTGTTTTCTTCAGGGAAGATTCCATTATATACATCAATTATTGATTTTTTTTCTTGGTCTTTTTTTTTTTTTTTTGAGACAGGGTCTCCATGTAGCCCCAGCTGTCCAGGCTGCCCTTGAACTCCCAACTGCTGGGATTAAAGGCATGTGCCACCACGCCTGGCCAATTATTGAATTTTTTTCGCAAAAACATTTTGGTGCATTTTGTGTTGCCTTTAGGGCTTACTTTTTGCACTGAAATCATGAAAATTTATGAAGATATATGAAACTTTCACAATAAATACAATGGTCACAAGAATCTGCTGTTGGGAAGGAGAAGCCTACTGCAAAGTGTAAACAATAAAAGAAGTAGAAGACAAATAAGCACTGTCTTTTTCTGGAAGCACTGGTGAGATAGAACTTGAGAATGTCTACCCTTTTAAAACATTTTTGTATGAGAAACAAGAAACAAAATTCTCTGTTCCAAAAATAAGCTTTTCTGATGAGTGGTATATGGTACACTTGTCTGTAAATATAAGGATCCATACTTAGCATACACCGAGTAATTTAATTTGTCTAGATATATGACAGATAGGGTTTTCTATATGACACAGACAGGGGATGTGACACCTTATTCTGGCCTCTGAGAGTTCCTACATGCATGTAGTGCACTCAAGATTTTTGACCTCTCCAGTCTTGTGTATTTGGCTATGTTTACAGTGCTACCCATGAGTCCCCTCTCATTGAGAGGGCTTTAAGTCCAATTATATAGCTGTTGATTACCCCTTAGATAAAAGTGTCACTGCTTCACCTATAGAAATAGTTTGCTGTGCCAGTCATTGTGGTTCTTAGACTTTACAACCAGGCTGGATCATTGATTGATTTTCTCCCTTAGCAGCTTGCATAGTGTCCTCTACAATTATGAGAGCTAGTCTTCAGGGAGAAGGCTTCCAAGTCAATACCAACTCCTTTGTTTCAAGTACTGTACCCAAAGTATTACCATATGTAGTACAAAAAAAACCTCAATTTAAAAAATTGGGAAAAAGAAATAAAGTTCTCATGAAAGCATTCTCCTGCCTTATCTCTGTAATCTAAAGTCAACCACAATTTACTTTAACTTATGGAATTTATGATTGATAAATTAAAATCTTAATATAAATACAAGATAAAATATATAACCCCATTAATTCAAAACTTAAAAGGAAAAAAAAAAAACTAATCAAAAGGCTGGAGAGATGGCTCAGCAGTTAAGTGTTTACTGCTCTTGCAGAGGACCCAGGGTCAGTTTCCACCACTCACAAGGTGGTTCACAACTGCTATAACTCCTATTCCAGGGGATTTGACACCTTATTCTGGCCTCTGAGAGTTCCTACATGCATGTGGTACACTCAAACTCAGATAATCAGACATACACACACATATATATAATAAATCAATAGATCTTTCAAAAGAAAAACACTAGTCAAATCTCAAACACTTCTGACTGCAGGAAGGATCTATCAAAATGAGAGCACCAAAGACATTTTCCTAAAACAGAGACTTGACATAACAAATAAAAATGTGCCCTAGCAGTCATGACTCCCTAGCAAATTAGTGAATTGTTTGTAGACTGCATAATCCTAGTTCACTGGAAATACTCATGCCAGAAACAGAAACTGAGTGGAACCAAAAAGTAAATATCTGCCTTAGATCGAAGATTGCAGTGGAAAATGAGCAAAAGATGTTTCTGGAGTATTGATAGCTGTGTAGAATGCAGAAGAAGTTTCAAGGGGTAAGGACCCATGGCAACAAAGCCAATAAAAATGCTAATTGTTACTAAAGTTAATTATTAAGTCATTATAAATAATCTTTTCTTCTGATTTTAAATCTGAATTATGATCACAGCTTTGAGAAAATCAGTCATATTAGCATATTATTGATGGTTTGAACTTCCAATTATAAAAGGCTAGAATGCAGAAGAAGTTTCAAGGGGTAAGGACCCATGGCAACAAAGCCAATAAAAATGCTAATTGTTACTAAAGTTAATTATTAAGTCATTATAAATAATCTTTTCTTCTGATTTTAAATCTGAATTATGATCACAGCTTTGAGAAAATCAGTCATATTAGCATATTATTGATGGTTTGAACTTCCAATTATAAAAGGCTCAGAAGACAGCTAATGGCTCACATCATATGAATTTGTACAGCAAATTAAATATAATATTTAATGAAGCATGAAGGCTATTAGTACTATTACCTATAAACACTCGCAGAAAATAAAAAGAAGGATTAATGTGTGTTACTCTAAATCCTCAAGTGACATACAGCAAGGTCAACCGGAAGAGATGGGAAAATATTAGAATGCTATGAACAGATGGCAACAGTCCTTCATTTTAGACAGAAACAACCATTACAATGAAAGAAATATAATTTCATGTTAGATTAGGGCATTTATTGAAAAGAAAATAGATAACCAAAGATAACCATAAATAATTTCATAATTTAACCTGTAAAATAAGGTTGGCTTTTATTGTATTTTTAGTTACTTAAGCTTTCTTAAACTTAAAGGCAAAATATGGGTAATACATGTGAAATGTGAACATTTAATTTAGATCAACCTAAACTTAACAAATCCTGAACTTACCACTTAAGAAATGAAAATTAAGGCCACCTGATAAGACTGTTTCTATTTAATAACATTGATGACTTTAGAAAATAAAGATGAAAATAAACTGATGAGATAATAAACTCTAAATCATCTCATTAATAGATAACTAATAAGGAGCTAGAGAGATGGCTCAGAGCTTTAGCACATTAGTTGCTCTTCCAGAGAACCTGAAGCATAGTCCCAGCATCCATATGGAACCTAACAACCAACCATTAACTCCAGTTCCAGAAAAACCATTGCCCTTTTCTGGCCTCTGAATGAACTACATGCATGTGGTGCACTTACATCCTTGCAGGCAAAGCACTCAAACATAAAGTAAAAAATAAAATAAAAATAAATTTAAAAAAATTTTTGAAAATCAATCAAAAAAAATTTTTAAGTAATAAATCATATATTTTGGGAAATTCTTATAGTTGACAATGTTCCAGAGCAGTATGTAAAAATATTTATTCATTATTGAGATTTAACCCTAAACATAGAATGGGAAAATCAAGGTGCCATGGAATTACCAACCTTGGTAAAGTCCCCTTTCTTAGAAATTTCTTTCTATCATGTGAAAGAGAAAGACCTAAAGGGAGCATGTTTCTAACAAGAATGAACAGGGTATTGGCTGCTAGTTTTTCTTATCTTAATAGTTTATTACATTTTGTTGTATCTTGGATAAAAGAAATTTGTTTTGTCTATATTCCTCTAGACCCAGAAAAATAGAGGTGCATATTTATTGCCGTAAATTTATTGTCATAATTTGTATTAGTCACTTTTCTGTTGCTGTGATAGAAACACTGACCCAAACAATTTATAGAAGGAAGAATTTATTTGAGCTTACAGTTCCAGGGAAACTACAGTCTGTTTTGGCAGGGAGGCATGGTGGCAGAGGTGGCTGGAGAAGAGGAGCAGAAGCTAAGCTCTACATCTTCCAGCAGGCACAGGACACAAGAGCACAACTGGAGACCTGGCAAGGCTTAAAAATTCTCTAAACCCACCCCCAGTGATATGCTTCCTTCAGGATAGCCATGCCTTCTAAAACTTCCCAAAACAGCACCATCATCTGGGGATAAAATATCCCAACACTTGGAGCCTATGGGGGACATTTTCATTCAAACCACCACATTCCACACCTTGGCCCCCATAGGCTCATGATCATGTAAAATGCAAAATGCATTTAGTCCAACTTTAAAAGTCCCCATAGTCATTATCAAACTCACTACTATTTCAAAGTCTACAGTCCAAAGTGGACTCAGGTGAATATCTTAACTGTAAGCCTCTATAAAATCAAAAGACAAATTACATACTCCCAACATACAGTGGAACTGAATACACATTACCATTCCAAAAGGGAGGGATGGAGACATAATAAGGAAATACTGGACCAAAACAAGACCGAAAACCAGCAGGACAAACACCAAATTCAGTAGCTCCATGTCCAACTTCTGGGACTTTACTTCCAAAGGCCTTAGATGGCACAGCCTCTCTAGCTTTGCTGCTTGTAACACACATCTCTCTTGTGCTGGTACCCCTCCCTGTATGCAGGTCTTCTTGGCAGATGCCTCACAGCTCTGGCATCACGAACTTCTTGGGGTCTCCATTGCCAACCAGGCTTCACCTTCACAGCTTCACGCAACTGCCTATCAGGGCCTTCTCTGGGCAGGGGCACCCCTGCTACATGCTGCCTGGTGTCCGAGGTTCTCTGAAACCATGGAGGAAGAACTGATGACCCCTTCACTCTTGCATCTTTCATGCCTCTAAAGCCAGCACCAGGTGAGCAACACTGCCAACTTTGTCTTCAAGCTTGGGATGGACTCCAGCCTGCTTTATCCATTTTAGAAGCTTTTCTCTACCATGCCCCCTACAGCATTTTCCTCTCACAAGTTGGAGGCCTAAATGGGTGTGGTCTTGCCCTGGATGCACTCTCTCCATTTTTTAAGTTTGAATATCTAGGCCCCCTCCTTAATCACTTTAATCTCCTTAACCACTTTAATCTCCTTATCAATGGGACCCTCTCCATCACATGCCAGGGTTCCAACATTGGTCTTCCTTGTGCTCTTTTTTCAATCCATACTGTTCATTTTGTATTGCTTTCTGCCTCATTTGCTCTTTTTCTCTGTAAATCTGTATAATATTCACCAGTAATAGCCATGCCACCATTTCTACATTAGGCTATCTTGAAATTTCTTCTGCCAGAGAAATTAGCCCATGGCTTTTCAATTTAGCCTCAGGCAAGCTTTTTGGCTATGGGCAGACTCCAGCCAGACTCTTTGCCAAAATATCCCAATTGCTGCTTAAGTCCTATTTCCCTCTAGAACTGCATTGTTCTCAGCACTGCTTTCTTCCAGGTGCCTACTAGAATGGCCTGTCAATCTCTGCTTGTAGCAATCAGCTGCTTTTCTAGCCCAACCTTCCAAAGTCTTACACATTTCTTCAAAACCCCACATGGTCAGGTTCTACACAGCCAACAACCCACTCTCTGGTACCAATTACTGTATTAATCACTTTTCTGCTGCTGTGACAGAAACACTGACCCAAGCAATTTATAGAAGGAAGAATTTATTTGAGCTTATAGTTCCAGGGGAATTACAGTCCATCTTGGTGGGAAGGCATGGTGGCAGAGGTGGCTGGAGAAGAGGAGCAGAAGCTAAGCTCTACATCTTCCAGCAGGCACAGGACACAAGAGCACAACTGGAGACCTGGCAAGGCTTAAAAATTCTCTAAGCCCACCCCCAGTGATATGCTTCCTCCAGGATAACAACACCTTCTATAACCTCCCAAAACAGCGCCATCATCTGGGGACAAAATGTCCCAACACTTGGGGGACATTTTCATTCAAACCACCACATAATTTATTGTCATAAATTGAGAAAACAAACTTCATATTTCATTATATTGAAGTAAAAAAGAAAGGAATATAACTATATAGAGACACATACTTAGGTTTGCTTACTTATATTTAGTAATAAATGCAATGAATCACTGTCTTTATCAAGAATACTTTAAAATCAAATGGAAAGAGTTAAGATATATTCAAGAGACTCAACCTCATTTTGTTTCTTTTTTTAAAATCTTTACCATTTGCCACAAGACATCAAGAAATAATTTCAAGGTTAGCAAAACCATGCTATTTCCACCTATGTCATAAGTAATTTAAATAACCCCTTTGTGTTTAGTTTTTATTTATCAAATGGAAATTCATGATATTTGATAGATTCAGTATATGCAACAAGACATGGATTGCTTCACCCATCTCTCCAGTAAACCCATGATGAATGATTTCTCTTGCATACTAACAAATGACTCCCTCAGAATTCAACAGAAGGCACACATCTTCATGAGTCATGTGACAGATTTGAAATAACTAAATGGAATGTCTTCCTGTATTCCCATAAATAATCTTCTTGGTTTGTTTCCTCTAATTTCTCAACACTTCTGTTATTAAATTTATTTTGTGTTTTATTTCTATCTTAAGCTTTCTTATATCCTATACCATCTATCTATATCATGTATCCTATATCATGCATCTGCTGAAGAAACTGTTAAGCCAGTGACCACTTGGAGGGAATTTACAGAAAACATTAGTTACTAATCTTTATTTTAACTCAATTTCAGTAATTACAAAACTTTATAATAAGAATAACATTATTTGGGAGAAAACAATATATTTGTAAAGGTTGTTTTGACACATTTAATTTCACTATAATTTTTCATGGCTATTTAGAGAATTTTTAAAGATTTTATTTGTATTTATTTTTGATTAATAGCTCATATTTGTCTATAGTTATCAGGCAAATAGGAAATTGTGATTCATGTATGTATTTGGTAAGGATAAAATTGGGGTAATTATCTGCTCTATTTCCTTATCAATTCTTTTATATATATTTTATTTTTTTAATTCTATTTTATGTATATGAGAGTATTGCCTGCCTGAGTACACCCATGTCATACAATGCCCTCAGAGTCAGAAGAGGGCGTTGGATTCCCTATAACTGCAGTTATGTATGGTTGTTAGCCACCATGTGGGTACTGGGAATTGAACCCAGGTCCTCTACAAGAGCAGCCAGTGCTCTTCACAGCTGAGCCATCTCTCCAACTCCTCCCTTATCAATTCTTGATAGTGAATAAATTTGCAATTTTGTCTTCTAGCTATTTTGAAGTATACAGTGCATCATTGTCAGCTATAGTCACCCTACTAAGCCCTAGAACGCCAAGACTTATTTCTCTGAACTGCAAATTAGAACTTGCTGAGAAATACCTCACGTGCCCCTTTCTCCCTGCTCTTCTCAGGGAGCCATTTTCTTCTAGTAATCCTACATTAAATCTCTAGGTCCTCAACTTTATCTAATTCCAAATATGATTAAGATCATGCAGTTTTCATCATTCTGTGACTAGCCTACACAGTGTAATGATCTTTAGGTTCACCCAAATTTTTACCGCCTATTGAAAAAAAAAGAAGAAGAAGCAGCTTCTCTGACCAGGTTCAAAGTTTCTTAGATTTATTGGTATAAATATCAGTATTAAGAAGTCAATTTGACAAGAATGTTTAACAAAACAACAAACCTATGGCCTATGAACTCCCTAACAATGTGCTTTTATCCAGGACTGCAGTTCCAGGCATGAAATTTCTCCTGTAGGCAAGGCCTGAAATGCAATCAGAAGAGCCTTAAATGGGACATCTTTATCAAAGGCTTCCCCCTCCATCAGTGTTCAAGCTATGTCACAGTAACTGAGGAAAGACTGTAAGAGCTGAAGGACAGGAAGGAGTGTTTGAAATGCCATAATATGGACATGACATATCTCTCAAACTTGTGAAAGTGACAGCACCTGTTGTTATATACCCAAGACTTCCACAAGATCAAACCAGCCACAATTCTGGCAAACATGGAAGAGTTGCTCTGCAGGTCTGACTCCTTACACAGGAGCTATTAACAATGAATAGCTGGTGGGGGGGTTCTTTTTGAAATGTGTGGCTACTGGCAGGTTTCCTATTTTCTAATGGATGACTCTAAATCCATACACATATGGTGAGCACTAACTGGATTTGTAGGTTATCAATCTATCAACCAATCTAATAATCCATACATAAAGTTGGGTGAGGGACTTGTGGAGATGTGGGGGAATTAAGGAAAAGGAGGAATGGATGTAAATTGTTTTATTTAAAACAAAAGAAAGGCAGATCATTGTGGTGCATGTCTTTAATCCCACCACTTGGGAGGCAGAGGCAGGCAGAGATCTGTGAGTTCAAGGCCAGCCTGATCTACATAGTGAGTTCCAGGACAGCTGGGGCTACAGGGAGGCCCTGCCTCAAAAAGACCAAAGAGAGAGACAGAGAGAGAGAGAGAGACAGAGAGAGAGAGAGAGACAGAGAGAGAGA
>NW_008353294.1:989457-991306 GCF_000622305.1 Nannospalax galili | reverse complement strand
AAGAAGAAGAAGAAGAAGAGGAGGAGGAGGAGGAGGAGGAGGAGGAGGAGGGAGAAGGAGAAGGAGAAGGAGAAGGAGAAGGAGAAGAAGAGGAAGGAAGGAAGGAAGGAAGGAAGGAAGGAAGGAAGGAAGGAAGGAAGGAAGGGAAGATGCATCTTGATAAAAATGAATTCACCTTTATTCTACATCCTTGTTAAAAGTAATAAAAAATCAAAAAGAATAGAATTAAATGAGAAGCTATAATATACCATTGATTAGAAGAACTAATGTTATTAAAGTGTTTATAAAACCCAAAGCAATCTATAAATACAATGTACTTTCTATCAAAATACCAATGTCCTTCTTCAAATAAGAAAGCAATCCTAAAATTCGTAACACTCAAAAAACTACCAATAACCCAAGCCATCTTGAGTATAGCTAATTAAGCTGGAGGCAGTGCCTCACCTGCAGTTTACAGTAAACTATAAACCTATCCAATTCTAATACAATGGGACTGACATATAAATAGACATTCAGACAAATGAAATGGAACAGAGAGCCCAAAGGGGTTACACATATGTACAGCCAACTGATTTTCACATGGGAAATGTGAACAAAGATAGTCTAATATAAAATTCTGGAAAACAAGATAGTCCCAAGTAGATAGAACCCAACTCTGTCTCTTACCAGCTGTAAAAGGGCAATTCAAAATTTACTTCAGGGTGGGAGAGATGGCTCAGTGATTAAGAACACTGAATGTTCTTGCAGAAGACCTGGGTTTGAATCCCAGCACCACATATGGCAGTTAACAAATGTCTGTAACTCCAGTTCCAGGGGATCTGACATCTTCTTCTGTCCTCTGCAGGCATTTCACAGCATGGTTGCACTTACCTACATGCAGGCAATACACACATACACATAAAAATATAAAAATAATAAATAAAATATTTTAAAAATTTACTTCAAAGTAGGAAACTAGTAGCAGAACATATAGTGGGAACTCTTTTAAGACATAGGCCTGGACAAAGATGTTTTTGGATATGTGACCCATTACCAGGTGGAAAAAGCAAAAGTTGATAAATGGTACTACATCCAACAAATAAAACACAATTACTTTGCACATAAAGGAACCAAACAATAGATGCCAAAGATTGTTTGACCAGATGCAGAATTCATAAGGAGCAGGGTCAGAAAGATAGGAGCTTTCATCATCAAACTTTACACCCTGAGTTCAAACCCCAGGACCTATATGGTAGAAGAAGAGAACTGACTCCAAATTGTCCTCTGACTTTCACATGCACACAGACATCCACAAAAGGGCAATAAATAAATATTGAATTTTAAAAATTTAAGAACAAATTATAAGAAAGAAATCTATGGTGAAAAACACAAAAACACATAATCTAATTTAGAATGAGCTAAGGTCCTAAACAGTTCTTAAAATGCAATGAAAATATTCACATGGTCAATAGATACAGGAACAATCCATCACTAATCATCAGGAAAATGGAAATCAGAATCATAATGAGACAACACCTGAGACCAGGAAAAATGGTTGATATCCAAAAATAAAGAATGATCAATAAAATCCTATAACAATGAATGCTGTAGATGGTAACATTATTAGTGAGTGTAATACAAATCTCATAAATGAATACTATCCTTGAACTGAAGAGTTTTGTGTGTGTATTATGCATTTGTATTCTGAAATCAATATCTTTTTGCAAATTTCATTTTTCTATTGATTTCTTCATTTTATATTTATAAATTTTCTTTTGTATTTATTCTATCAGGATCACAACACATATCTTTAACTTATTGCAGCACATTGTTTTCATTGCAATATTTATGCAATATGTAAAAAACTTGC
>NW_008353294.1:969673-988799 GCF_000622305.1 Nannospalax galili | reverse complement strand
TCTTCTTTTGAACTGAAAAAAAATCTACAGAACAGGAAGAGACTAGCTCCCTCCACCCCCTGTACATTTCCTCCCCAGTTACCACCCCATCACCAGATATAGGAGGTGCCCAGAGGGTCTCAAAGGGTTCTGCTCAGATCTGGGACCACTTTGGTCAGGAAGGGAGCTGGGCTCAAGTTTCACACAAACAGGAGTCAGAGCTTCATATCCCAGACTGTTGAGCTAAGGAGCACCTAAGTTAACGTTTCCAAATCCAAGCAGCATTACTTAGGCTCTTTGAGGTGGGGCCTGAGACTCCCAAATGATTGTATTCTACAGTGCAGAAATGTACCCCAGGGGCTGAATGGGATTCTTGCATTACAGGTGGGATCTAGGGCAACTTCACATCCTATATAGGAGGAACCACGACTGCTTGGGCCTGACCAGGGCTCTTGCTATGTTCACTGAATTTCAAGGATTCGACCTTTAATAATTGGCAACACGTACCTATGAAGAGACTTCAGCTGGCTGGCTGGGTTTCTGGGAGAGGAGACCTATATTCTAATAACCGAGCCATGCTCCTGGGGTCTGGGTTGGAGCTAATCTTAGGTTCCCAGTCCTGGCATGTAGTTTGTATACAGACCACTGGGCAGACTTAGGCCCCTAGGGACTTTGGGCAGTGCCTGGACTCAAGTAGAGGACAAGGGTGAAGCCTGATCAGGAGAAGTTCAGAGGCCCTTGCCACTGCAACTTAAGGAGAGTGGTGTTGTTGCTGGGTGCAGACACCTTCTGTTTCTTCATCTGTACTTGTGAGTGCCCAGTGAATTGCAGCTAGGTGGCTCTCAAGTTGATTTTGGTGGCCACCAGCAGTGCCTTTCACTCCTTTCATCTTCTTGCTCTGGAAAGTGAGTACACAGCTCTCAGGCAGTGGGGACACTGCGGGACCTGGTACTTGAGCAGCTCTGTGACTTTGGAACCATGCACAGTACACAGGACAGTGTATGGTGGCTTCTGGGGTTGTCCTGCCCCTGCCCCCAACCGGAACTGGGGCCCTTATCCAATACAAACTTCTTGGGCAGTGTCTGTTCCTCTGGCTTTGATTCCCTCTCAGGAACTACATCACCCTGCTGACCTTCACAGGCTTCATCCTCCCTCTTTCTTGGTTTCCACAACCTCTGCTTCATAGCTCACTGTATGTGTCTTCTGCTCACAACTATCCCTTGAAGCAGCCTAGGCACTGTACAAGGAAGGTCGCCCAGCCCATATGCAACACTGGTCGGGGGCTGCTGGCCTGTTTGCAGATGCCATAGTAGAATCCTAGCAAGTGGGTGAAGCCCTCTGGGCTCTGGAAGGCAGAACTCTGGCTCTGGGTCCCCTGTGCTTGTCGCTTCTCACTGACATCTCCCAGCTTGGCTGCCGGCTTCAGCAGATTAGGGGTGACTTCATTGGCCACGTCAAAGATCTCCTTGTAGATCTCCTTGTCCCCCGGGCGGTAGTTGTAGTCCTGGATGACAGTGGCCGTGTTGGTCCAGGACTGAAGGCCTTCACACACATTGCAGTTGCAAAATGGTAGCCAAACAGGCACAGGTGGGAGTAGATGTGCTCATCCTGGTAGGAGGTCTTGGCTGAGGCAATCCCCTTGTCTACCACAAGGATAAGTGGGTCAGGCCAACCAGGGATGGGCTTCAGCTCCTCCAGCTATGCCAGGTTCCCTAGTGCTATAGGGTACCTTTCCAGATGTCCCAGGTCAGAAACAACCAGAGCAACTTCTGTAGTAGCTCAACAACTCCAAGGAGTCAGTGTGCAGGTTGATGGGAGGGTTCATGCCACATCCATGAATGCCACTTCCATCTTTCCCGTCACAACGCACATATGTTCCTGTCAGGTACAGTCAGCTCTGGTCAGCCACACCAGCCTTCACTGGCTCCTATGGTCCTTGTTACCTTTGTCATGCCAAGAGACATAGGCTGCTCTATATGACATCAGAGACTTTTTTAGCAGTTCAAGACAAGAAGCGCTACCTCTCACGGCTAGAGGGACAAGTGGAGAACACCAGGGATCTGGGCAGTGAAGTGGGCATAGACGGCCATGATAACGGACAGGGACAGGTTGGCCACGGGCAAAGCTGGTGAAGCCACGGGAGGATCATGCATTGGGCTAGGCTGGAAGGTGAGCTTTCGGGCACATTGGTGGGGATGACACCATTATCAGCCAGCACCTGCTCCATGAAGCCCAGTACCAAGGAGAGGAGCACGAGGTCGGGCTCCTTCTGGCCCAGCACATAGCGAACAGGCATGCCAAGTTGTAGATGGAATGCAGACAGAACAGCATCTTCTAGGAGGCATTCAGCCTCATGACGGTGAGCGGCGGCCACGTCGCACACAAGGTACCACATACCCACTGCCTGGAGCCTACTTAAGATACAAACTTTTTTTAAATTAATTAATTTTCTATTTTTATTTTATGTGTATGAGTGTTATGCCTGAATGTAGGTAAGTGTACCAGTATAATGCAGCGCCTGTGTAGGACAGAAGAGGACTGTCAGAGCCCCTGGAATGGGAGTTTATGATGATTGTTAGCCTCCATGAAGTGCTGGGATTTGAATCTGGGTCTTCTGCAAGAACAGCTAGTGCTCTTAACTGCTGAGCTATCTCTCCAGACCCATAGGCACAGAAATTTTTAAGGATAGTAATAAAGAAAACTAAATGGGCAGATTGTTCTACTCTTTTCTGTTATGCTTTTTTTTCTTAAGAAAAGCAGTCATTATGCTGCCATCCCTCACACAACATGCTTTTTTGTCATGGCTACCTTTAATATTTTTTTCATCATTAGTTTTCTAAAAAATAATTCTAATGTATGTTTTTATTTTGATGAAGGTTTTATTGAAGATTCTGCATCATGATTTCTAATCTTTGACTAATGTATATGTAGTTTCATTTTTTTAATTTTTCAGGGAGAGGGTGGTTTTCTTGTCTTAACAATATGAAGATAAAATGACAATCTTATTTCAATCTTTACCATATATAACCCTCCTCTAAAGCAATCAACATTAGTTACATATAAATATCTCTTCTAGTATTATATAAACAAGGCATAATTCATACATTATACACATACTCCGATAAGTTGGTCTTATATGAAAGCAATGTGCCATGCATTGTTCTACACTTGGCCTATTCCATTTAATGAAGCATCATGACTATCCTTCCAAGTAGTAATATCTAGGAAAAAAACTAAACTATTTCACTAAATAAAGACCTGTCATTTTAAAAGAACCACTAGGACAATTGTTTTAACTATTACTTGATAGATAGCCATCAAGTGTTTTACAGTACATTACAACTTTTTAAATATAATTAATTTGCAGTACCTAATTGGTATGTAGATCCTTTCAGTTCTTTCTGTAATGAGTTCCCAGGGAATTCTTCTTCCAGTCTGCATTTATTTCGTATTTTTTAATAAAGTGGCTATAATGTGACTTTAGTCATCCTTAATTATGAGATTCAATGACAAATCAGGATTTCCTCTGAGTTACATTTTGCATAGTCAAAACTAAATTAGGGTTTTCAATGATGTAACCAATTTTAGTATATTTTTAAAAGACCTCATTCCTAGGAAATGAGAAACCATCTTGAAGGAAGCCATGAAAAATTGAGCCGCATGTAAATTATTTACTCAGTTGACTTAAAGATTTCAGGAAATCAATGGGAAAGAAACAAATGGGATAAGACCCTTTAAAGGGGCAAGAATTAATTAGGATAAAAGAAGAAAAAGGAAACATCTAGACGGGTCTTCCTATACAGCAAAGGCTGATCATAGATACAATGTGCTTGGGGAAGTGTGAGCACTTAATTTTTAACTGTAGATATTTATACGGTGCTATTTGATGCTTCTAAATATGTATGTATTGTGAAATGTGTAAATCAGAGTTGGCATATCCACCTCCTCATATGTTTAGCATTTTCTTGTGATGTAAGCATTTAAAATATTTCTTCTAACTCTTTTGAAATGTTGCATATTACTTTTCCCACCTGTAAAATAGAACATGATACCCTGTTTCTCCTGTGTGATTTCCAACCTCTATGATCATCATTCTACTCTTAAATTCTATGAGATCTATTTACTTTATTAAAAATTTGAAACGTGAGAATAGAAATGGCAAAAGATGACATGTGATTAAAATGCATGGGTCAAGTTTAATATAAGAGTACTGTCTAGGGACCCATTCTCCCAGGGCTCAGGAACCACTGCAGAACTGAGGGCAGAAAGATTGTAAGAACCAGGGGAGGAGGTACATGACCATATAGAAACAGTCTTATAGGCTTCTGGGACGTGACACATATGAACCTACAGCAATGGTGTCAGCATGCACAAAACCCATGCAAACCCAACCACACAAAGACCCAACACAGAACTGTGGAAATGGGCAGCAGGCCCCAACCTTAGTCTAAGAACTATTGGCAGATGATTACTGCTGATTTAAAGAATTAATCTTCTTTAAAGAAGAGACTCTGGATAGACTGACTAGACCCCAGTGGATGAATTTGCCCTGAAGGACGTTAGGTACACTGACTTGAAGGTATGGGCCTTAGCATATATAACAGAATACATGAAATTCAGTGTGGGGGGTGGGTTGTTTCAAGGTGCAGATGTGGGAGGGAATAAAAAGATGATTAACATGTTTTGTAGGAAATGCACAAATTTCAATAAAAAGTAGACATTGAAAAAAATGTATGGAACAAACCAAACAAAATTCCTCCTGTTAGTTTGTGCTATCAACAAAAATGTTAGCTGATTTTCTCCGTTTCAAATATATTGTAACAATATAGCCACTTAACCTTGTATGTCTTAATTATTTTTCTTCATTTTTGAAACAAAGAATAATGTAACCCAGTTCATGTTTCTTCAGATTTCTAAGAGCTGTCTCATTAGAAGCAGGAAACTGGGTGTTAAATTACAATCATTTAATTTCAAATACAGCTATCAATTACAAAAATGAATTAATTAAATTAATATTTTTTTCAACAATTCTATTCACTTGTTTAAATTTTATGATTTCCAATACAAACAATCACATTAAAATTTAGATGTAAGACATACAAGGGTGCAAACATCTTAGTGTCAATTGCATTAAAAATTAAGTTTTCTTATGAAACTCTGTATTTTAATAATGAAATGGAGATCTTTTTAAGGGTTAAAACCTCATTTAATTTTATGTCTTATAGGGTTTATACTGAGTACAACGTTGTATAACTGTAATAATTCAACTGTAAACCTAAACATTTACAGCCAATTTTGAAAGAAATGCATCTTAGCTCAGGAAAATGTTATTGCATATGTCAATGCTGTTGTAATGAAATGCTTCTTCTAAGTATGTGGTTATTAAATAAATAATTAAAAAAAATTTAGATGTTAATCTGAAAGTTTACCATTTAATTTTATGTCACATTTTTCTTCGTTAAATTTCGGATTATTTTCATTATGATTTTGAAGCAATTAACTTAGAAAAAAGTAATTTTCAGGTTTGTATAATTAGAGTAGATGTTAGTCTCCTACACTAGAAAGAAGGAAAATAGGAAGGTTTTCAGATTTCCCTTCAAAGGTATCAGACAGAAGCGATCACGCACACTTTACATTCTCCTTTGCTTGGTAATTCCTGTAAGTCCATTTCACAAATAACATTCAGTACATCGAGCTTAATAAAGCATATGGTTCAAAAAACTGCTTTTGAAGTTCTGAGATTTGTATAAATAAAGTAGAAAGGTAATAAAATGGGAAAATTGTAGTTATGAATGTCATAATAAAACATTGCAGAAAACTTAACTCCATTATTATCTTTAATAAACACAAAGAAAGAAAATCAACAACAAAGAAATTAGTTTCTATTCAGCTATCCAACACTCAAAAAACTTTAATTTGAAACATTTTTATAAGTTGACTTTTCAATGCTGAGAGAATTTTAAGAGAGGTTAGCTGTGAAGGCCATTAGAAAGATGGTTGTAAATCTCAGGTTTAACGTAGGAAAATATGTTCATGGCTTGACTGTCACTCAAGCTTGCCCTGAAATCAAGTATAAAAGGCATATTACATAGTAAACAAATGTTTGTATTATACAGAAGCCCTATCAAGCATTTAATTATATTCATGCATAAAATTTAAGAATTATTTATTGTGTAATTCTATATAGAAAGTGTTTAGTCTTCAGACTCTTGATCTAAGTATTCTGCAGACATAAAAATATGTATTCTGTTCATAAAATTATATCTGCCTTGTCAATATTATTTTCTATAATACTTGTGTGAAAGATGGTAGCTGAGCTGTACAGCTTGATAGAATTGGGTGTTATCAAAATCTCCCTATTTCTTTCTACCACTGAGTTCTAACAGAACATTCTTCTAAGGATGTCCTAATCTCATATTTTTAGTAATGCGGCTACTATGTGACCTTATTCATCCTTGACTGTGAGGTACAAAGGCAAACTATGATTTCCCCTGGGATGCTACGACTAGAATCTTCAAAAAGAATGCAGGATTACCAATGATAGGACTTTAGAAGTTTCGGAATTCAAGGTCACCTAGGATTAGCTTGGATACTTATCTGAAGCTTATTCAGACCTTCTGAATTGGTAAAATTGAGCTGTAAATGTCAGAAAGCAGACTTTCTCATGAGATTTACTATTCTTTAACTTCTGTTCTAAATCAAGAATTGCAAGAGGACAATTTTTTTTCTGCAACATCCTTAGGGCACCTTTTCTAACCTTAAAAGGTAGGGATGAAAAAGCAAGGGGCAGGGGAAAAGTCAAATAGATCTAAATACCTCTTAAATTCTGTTGTTTATTGTTTTTGTTTTTGTCTTTGTTCTTTTTTTGGTTTAAAATCAAATAACTTTTTTCACTTTTATTGAAATGTATTTATTATTTAGGTAGATTCAATTTTTAACTTTGTTAAATTTTATTAGTATATGTATGTATGTACATACCATGACCCATGTGTTGGAGTCAAAGGACAACTTGCAGAGTCAGTTTTCTCCTTGTATGCATTTAGATCCTGAGGATGGTTATCAGATCATTCTCAAGTGATCATTTTTAGTCTTTTAAATTTCTCTTTTTATTAAGGACTTTAATCCTTGATGGTTTCATATATGTATCGAATGAATTCTTACCACACTTAAACTATTGCATCCTTTTATCATTTTTCAACCTTGTCAAACCCCATCATCTGCACAAGTTCACTTCTATATGTTTTTATTCTGTTTTTGCTTAATGTCCTGCTGAATTTAACCATGGTCATCTACATGAGCATGGGTGTGGAATTATCCACTGGAGCATGGGGACCTCACCGGTTGCTAAGCCGCTGAAGAAAAGGACTCCCTCTTCCCCAGCATTTATTAACAGACTATAGTTTCACAGGGAAGAGTAAGGTTCCATGATTCCTGTTGATTGAATAAGGGCAAATCCAGTCTTAAAACAGGCCCAGTGAAGGCAAGCTCAGCTGCTATGAATTCATGATTGTTCTGACCCTGTCACTTCTAGAAGTTAGCAATGCATAGTCTTACTTCCTATCATCTAATTCTTAAATTATTTATGCCTTCTCTTACACAATGTTCCATGATCCTTGTAGGTGTAATATTGATGTTCCCGTTAGGACTGAGCATTCAACAGTCACTTCTTTTCAGCATGTTGAGCAGACAAGAGTCCCTACATTTATTGCAATTCACTACAAAAGGAAGCTTCTCTGATCAAGGCTGAGCAGAACTCTTGTCTATACAAGTTGAATCCCTGGGTAAGACCACTGATGATTTTTCTCCCCTAGTTCCTACATAATAACTTCCAGCATTATGAAAATTAACCAGCAAGAATGAATCTTCCAGTTCATTTGTACCTTGATTTCTCTATATACCACAGCCAATCTGTGTGTTATCTTCAACAGTAGTCTTATCATTTAGTAAGAAAGTTGTGATAGGCAACCAAAAAAAGTGGCAATATGTATTGCTTTGTTAGCCTCTGGACCATCCTGACCAACAACTCATCAGGAAAGATTCTATACTTGGCACTGGGATTTTTTGTTTGAAAATTCATGGTTTCTGGGATCTGCGTTCTCCATTTATACAGTATACCTCCATTCAAACTCATTTATAATTGTTGCTCATTTTAATTAGACTGTGCAGCAGTAGGTGTCCATATGGCTTCTACATTTTTCCTTAGTTTTAATTAGCTCTTTACACACACACACACACACACACACACACACACACACACACACACACACACACACACACACACCTCCTCTCTCCTAATTCCCAGCTCTATTCTCCATTTAAACCTTGAAACCCCTGATATTCCTCCCCTTTGTGTTCATTTTGCTTGTGTTTTACTAGCCTCACTTCTGTTTAAGACTGTCTCTATTCTGACCTCTTTCCAGCTTCCTGGTCCCTACTAACATTCCACATCAAACACATAAATACAAAAATGTGTAGCTTTGATTCACATATGAGAAAGAACATGCAGCATTTCTCCTTCTAGGACTTAGCTATGTAACAGGGTACAATGCTTTTCCTGTTCAGTTCATTTTCCTGTAATGTGATAACATGTTAGAGGGAAGAAAGCATCTTCAACAAATTGCTACTGAGGAAACTGGATATCTATGTATAAAATGACACTAGATCCTTATATTTCACCATGCACAGAAATGCAAATGGGTCAAGGACCTCAACATAGATCATCATAAGACCTGAAACCGATAGAGGAACAATACAGAATACACTTAAACATATAAGTATAGTGATAAGGACTTTTTAAATAGGACTCTATTTGCCCAGGAAATAAGGCTTATGACAGTTGGGACCTATGAAACTTGGTAGCTTCTGTACAATGAAGTAAAGAGTCACTTAATAAAAGACAGGGTTCATACAATGGGAAAAATCTATATAGCTATATATCTGCAGAGGATTAATATCTGGAATGCACAAAGAACTCAGAAAATTAAACATCAAGAAAACAGCCAGTCAAAAACTGAGCTATGGAACTGCACTTCTGGAGAGTTCTCAGAATTACAAATGGTTAGAATACTTTAAGAAGCATTCACTATCGTTAGCCATCAGGTAAATGCAGATCAAAACTACCTGAAATACCACATCACTTCAGTCAGAAAAGAATCTTCAAGATGACAAATGACAACAGATGTTTGTGAAGTTGTAGGGAAAGGGGCACCTTTATACGCTGTGAATATAATTGTAAACAGGTGTAGCCACTATGGAAATCAGTCTTGAGGTTTCTCAGGAAAACGAAAAATAGA
This sequence comes from Nannospalax galili, assembly GCF_000622305.1. Classification (NCBI taxonomy): domain Eukaryota; kingdom Metazoa; phylum Chordata; class Mammalia; order Rodentia; family Spalacidae; genus Nannospalax; species Nannospalax galili. The sequence goes on along the minus strand of NW_008353294.1, from coordinate 979,527 downwards.
ATTAACATTTGATCCAGCTACCCTACTCCTGGAATTATACCCTAAGGACTCTGTGTCCTACTATAGGCATGCATTCACACCCATTGCAGCTCTATTCATTAACAGCTAAGAAATTGAATTAACCAAATGACCATTAACTGATGAATCAATGATGAAATTGTAGTACATATATACAGAGATTTATAAACTGTACGGAAATAGCAATTTTAAATTTTTCTTGATTTTTTTCAAAGCTAAAATCTTGGTCATTCAGTGAGCAAATGGAAGTAATAAAAAAACAGGGCGTGGTGGTGCACGCCTTTAATCCCAGCACTAGGGAAGCAGAGGCAGGTGGATCTCTGTGAGTTCAAGGCCAGCCTGGTCTACATAGTGAGTTCTAGGACATCTGGAGCTACAAGGATACCCTGTCTCAAAAAGACTTAAAAAAAAAAAGAAGTCAGCTACAGACTAAATTTATGAGACCTAACAATTTCTACCTAAGAAACTACTCTGCTAATGTATATGAATAGAGCCTAGAAGGAATATCTAACACTTAAGCACTGTTGAATCTCATGAAGAATTATAAGTCTAGGATCTGTGATTTTATTTATAAATTTGTAGGAATAAAATTTTCATTGTAGACATTTTATTTTGAACACTACCAACTAAACCGAATAGTAATTCATGGTAGCATGGCTAATTGCTGAGTTCATAGACTTCTAGACACTCCTCCTGCATTTGAATTTGAAGAACACTATTTTTCACTTGATCCTGGTATATGACACAATCTGATGGCCTCTGATTTCTAATATGTAAGCATGTGTAGTAATGACACTTTTATTGTTGTTTAACTTCTAATTTGTTAATCAAATTCCAAACTTAGTATTAGAATTAACATCATTAATAATATTATTTTTCATGACATATAATTTATTGGTAATTTTGAGCTCCCTATTTTTAGAATAATTTAGCCCCGTACTCCTCAAAATTCCTTTCTTGATCATCTTTCAACTTCTCTATATTTTTTCTCTTTTCTGTTAACTAAGAAACTTCCAACTTTCCATAGTCATTCATCAAAGACTACTGTAGACTAAAATCTTAATCAAATTTAGACCCCTTCCCCATGTGCACCACCCCCAGAACCCTCCATCAGATTTCATGCATTCTGTCATATATGTTAAGTCCTTTCCAGTCAAGCATTTGTATGTACCCAGAGATCCTTTGGTGCAAGTTCATCCACTGGAGTCTAATCAGCCTATTTTAAAGGAATTTACTTAAAATCATTAAAACTACTAAAACAATGAATACTTATGAACTGTTACCCAGACCGAAAGTGATCCATCCACAACCCTCCATAATCTTGCTAATATCATCAACTCCATTAGTCCTTTCAAACTTGAAGCCCCAGCCAGCACACATGTATTACCAAACATAAGGTATATGGTGCTTTCTCTCTTAAAGCTGAGATCCTATATTCAAAAAAATCTACTTTTTAGAAAAACGGCACACATCCTGTAATCTTAGCTTTGAGGAGGCTGAGGCAGAGGATTTGGCATGAGTTTGAGAACAGCCTGGGTTATTTAATGTGATTCTTTTCAAAACACATATAAAAAAAATAGCAAAATTAATGTACAGTCCATGAGCCCTGTAGAATTAAATCAGATGAAACCAGGGAGAATTAAATACAAACCCCTAAACTAAAAGGTGCTTGAGGATTTGCTACACATTAACTGAAACACTAAGGATGAGTAAGAAATAACGGAATCTTCAGGAGGTACAATGAGTCATGCCAAGGGATAGAGAGGGCATGTAGCAAGATCCCAACTTTGAAAGAGTTGGTGAACAAAGGAAGGAGTGGCTGGAAGAAAAGTCAGGGCTGTGGCACACAAGCCATTCTTAGAAATGCAGAAACAGTTCCTACTAGATTAGAACTGGATTGGTAGAGATCTAACCTAACGTGTATGAGGCCCTGTGTTCCATGTCTAGTACTATAAAGCAAACAAACTAACTGTCAAACAATCCACCTCCATCAAGGGTAGGGCAATATAATTAAAAACTAGAAAATAATGGTTAAAACATTTTTTAGATAAGGTCAACTACAGTGTTGAAGGACATAAAGAAACCAATGATTAAAACAAAAAGTCATTCATATAAATCTGGGGATAGGACACATAAAATGCTCATATAACCAAACTGAATGTGAAGATCTTGGCAAAACAACATTGATTTATACGGTTGTTATATAAAAACTAGATGAGAATTGTTGTCATTTACCATGATGAAAAAGATGAGAGAAGCACACTGAGACTGGGGAGTTTCATGAGTCTCAGCCCCTCCCTCAGTCTCAACGTCAACAGTGTGTTGGAGATTCACATGTCAGTGCTTCCATTGCACATCTCAAATGTTCCTTGCTTTCTCTCTTGGTTTTATTATCTCACTATTCATATATGTTACAGAAATTCACGTCCAACAAATGTGGCTCTGGTTTTCTCACAGAAATGTACGAATATTCAAACAAGTATTAGCCTATGCTGTTAATGGACAGGATCTTGCTCCATAACTCAAGCTCTGAGCTCAAACTCATGATCTCTCTGCCTTAGCCTCCCCAGCACTGGTATTATACTACCACAATATATTTATATATTTTTATCGGCATATGAATTGGTTCATTCTTCATGGCCCCAATTTAAGGTCAGACATACTATCAAATATTTGCTGCTTCAGTTGTAAGTTGACTGAAAATACGCTGCCTACATTTGTACTCAGACATCTTCTGTTACAGTTGGAGCCTCATCCTGGCCACTAATTGACTAATTGGGGGAGAAACACACACACACACACACACACACACACACATACACACACACACACACACACACACACACACACGATTTGTTATTAAATAAGCAGTTAGTTCAAAAGATATTGGAGATTTATAACAGTAAAAACACAGTCCACAAACCATAACAAGCCACTTAACTCTGTGAGATCATAGTGTCTGAAGCCTATTATATTGGGTATAATAAATAATATCTGCTTTATATGCATTATGTGTATTGGATGTGTATTTGTTGAGAAATAATGAAAAAAGGAGTGTAAGCTGAAGATTTTGGCATTGGATTGCCATGTTGCCTAGCTGATGCCCTGGGTTATTATTCCAACTCTAACACTAACTCTATTAATACAGTAGATATAATAGAAACACCACATAATATTTACAGTAAACCAGAAACTGTTGTAATTTTTCTGTTTGTATTAACTCAGAAATCCAAACAGCTCTGCCTTAAGGTATTGAAGTACACCCACTTTGTGGCTAAGTAAAATTAAGCAGAGACAGTTTAATGCAACTTCCCCAGATTTAAGAACTGGAACAAAACAGAACTACACCTCAAATCCAGGCTATTTGACTTTAGATTCTGTACACTTATTTGTTGCCTTATGCATTACTTACAATATCTGTGCTTTTTCCTTTATTGCTTACCTGTTTAATACATTACTGTCTAGTGTCTACTTCATTAAATTTTTGTTAAGCACTAAATATATTAATATATGCAAAGAATATACTCAATAACAAATGCAGATAATAATAAATTCAGAATAGACATTAGTTATTTGTTGCTTTCAATATCTAAAACACACCTTACTATATAGCAGCCTTTACTAAAACTCTGTTTACTTCATTAGTTTTTCATACCAAATATAATTCTAGATGTTACCATATTATCATTTCTCTTATTCTTTGATATTTGTCACAGTTCCATAACATTGCCTACACCATCTAAAATGCTCAGCCTTTTCTCTAATGAGCATTACCAAGTGCAGACAAGAGTAAGAGGAACAGCACTGTGGTCAGAAATTACAAAGTGATGGTGAGGATAAGTGCAGATGCTAAGGCAAGGCAAAAATTCAGGGTCCCATTGCCTTTTTAGAAATGATACAACTGGAGCCTTCTTGCTGAAAATAAATATGTAAGCAGAAGATGTATGTTTAACAAATCAAGTTAACAATTAAAAACTCAGAATCCAGCTGGGCATGGTGGCATAACTTTATCCCAGCACTCAGGAGATAGATGCAGGCAGATCTCTCTAAAATTAAGGTCATCCTGATCTACATAGCAAGTTCTAAGCCAGCTGTGGCTAAAGGGAGGCCCTGTCTCAAAAATAAATAATAAATAAATAAATATAAATAGTAAATAAATAAATAAATAATAACAAGGTATACAGTTGTGCTAAGCCAAAGATTCAAGGTAAGTTCTGTGCTCTTTTAACAATTTTAATATTCCCTACAGTCCCACTTTAAGAGGCACTTTCTCATATGGCTTGCTCCTTATCTGCCCCCACCAGGTGGGGTTATATTGAAAACAAGATAGGGTTATATTGAAAACATGGCTTGCTCTCTGGAGGAAGGAAATGACTGTTCCATCAAACTCCTTAGGTTTTAGCTCTCCAGTTAAGTCGCATATTTACATCAACATGTAACAAATCTAAAGCCTAGATAATAGGTATGGTAGAAAACTCAGAGTTTTTCACAAACTAAAATGTCAAACTTTTATGCAGTTTTTAGAATTTTTTTGTTGTGATCATCTCTATGGTGATTTGTTTCTTCTTATTGTCCTGAGGCCATCCGTCTGACATTTTCATTTGTATTTCTTCCCTAAGCCATAAAGCAAAGAATGAGGTAGAAAACATTAATAAAACAATAACTCAAGGTGCATAATACATTGATGAAATGTCAGGAAGAAGCGTCCACCTTTGGAATCTGTGTGACAGGTTTAGTACAATGACACATGGTCAGAAAACAGGGAAAGACAATACAGTAACAAAAGGGGGAAAATTGATTTAGAAATTCACCAAAACAATTCTGTCTTCTCAGAAAGGGCAAGGATTTTGATTAAAGTTATAAATACAAATGTGAACAGGCAAGACTTAGCAGTTCCTATTCTTCTTGCCTCAGTGGTACAACAGTGGTTTCAAGTGCTTACTTATCACTTATAGATTAGTATAATTTTACAGATCCTGTATTCTGTCCTTTTAACATTTTCAGGCTACATCAAGGATATGTAAATAAGTAGATAATAATTACAACATGTTTCATAAATAGTTTTAATGAGTTATAAATCTTGCTATACAACTTCCCCAAATAAGATACATTAATATTTACATATTTATAATACATGTATTTTATAGTCTTATAAATAAATATACAATTCAAAGGAATCCAAGTTACATAATTAGCCTGAAAAAAAGAGAATATTAGTAAGCCAAAGGAGATGCCAAAATCTATGTCTTTTTATCTTGTAAGTAGAGACTCATTAGAAAAAAATGTGATTTTGAATTACATTAAATTTGGATGGGACTTTACTTATTTTCAAATAACAACTTTCTGGATTGATACCTATGTATATATTTCAATAATTTAAATCTTACAAAAGAGAAAACTTTGAAATTAGACCATACATATATTTACTTTTTAGCTTTTATTCAATTTAATCATAAAATCAATTGTATATTGGAGTACTAGGTATTTCTTCACTCACTAGAAGTATCAAACATTTTTTATCACTCCGTTTTCAGAGTTGCAAGAAAAATAATAGAAAACAACCTTGTATTTCACACAAAAAGGTGCAGAGACGTAAAACTATAGTGAGAGAAATCTGTATTCCTTTTGTCAAGCAAACTTCAATTCTAGGAATTTATGAATAATAACAAAATACCTTCAGAAACATTATCCAAGTTAACCAAACAAAACATAAAGTTGACCTTAGTGTTCATCAATAAAGACTGTTTAAAGACTAAGATATAATAAATCAACTGATATTTAATAGCTATCAAGCTAGACAAAGTGGCGCACACTCTTTAACCCCCAACACTTGCAAGGTAGAGGCAGGAGGCTCCCTGTGGGACCATGTTCGGCCTGGTCTATATAGAGAGTTCCAGGGCTGCTTTTGGGGCTACAGGGAGATGAAAAAAAAAAAAAAAAAAAAAAAAACAAAAACATGTTTTTAACACGATACTAAATACATGTTCATTTGTAAACATTCTCTTTTTGTACTAATAAACAGAATGTATGATTTAAAGACTGAATATAAATTAAGATCTTCTGATTTTAATTAGGGGGGGAAAAATACTATTGATACATATACAAACAGAAAGATGACAGATGATACAGACATTGGTAGATATAGAACCAGAGGTGGGTGCCATATTCAACATCCTGCTTCTACATGAATTCATATATACATACATACATGCTGTGATGGCTAATCCTGGGTGTCAACTTGACTGGATCTGGGATTAACTGAGAGAGAACTTCATGATTGGATCATCTGAAGCTGGAAGACACATCCTAAATGTGGGTGTTACCTTCTGATGGCAGCCCGTATAAAAGGCCATGGCAGAGGAGAATGCCTGGCTTCTTGCTGCTTGCCTTCTCTCTCACTGGTGAGTTCCTCTTGCTGCTGTAGAATGAAGACTAGCTGATCTTTTGGAATTCATCAGACCTTCAGCACCAGATTGGGACTACTGAGACATCCAGCCTGTGGACTGAGTGCGAATGGATTCTCAGCCTCTCCAGTGTGGTGCAGCCATTGTTGGATTACTCGGACTCTATCCTGTGGGCTAAGCTGATAAATCTCTATACATATGTATTCATTCTACCGGTTGTTTCTTTGGAGAATCCTGACTAATTCACATGCATAGATATAAAGTAACTATTGTTGGTTAGAAATCTAGCAGATTTAACCATTATTTAAATGCTTTAATTTCCTCATTTTTGTTTTTAATTTTATTTATATTTTATATATTTTGTTTCCTTATTAATTTTTATAGTAGAATATATTACTTTTGTAGTAAAATTAATGATGATTTCATTAAAAATACCTTTTACACAGTAATTTTAGTTATTAGCCACCAGAATAATTGTAATTGCCTAAAATTTTGTTAATTTTATGTGGGTGGTTCTTTGCTTAAATAGATATGAAAAGGTAGTCTAAGAACATTTTCAATTACAGCAACTTATTGTAGAAAATGTTATCCGTCTTTATTTTAAAAAAATGGAGAATTTTATTTTTCCAGGAGTGATATTGCTAAATCTTACTGCTCTATTTGTAAATAACTCAAAAACACCTACTGGAAAACTCTATGCATTATGGAGAACACTCACATAATAGATATATCCATGATCAGAAACACTCCACTTAATACTTTGTGCATAGCATGGGAAATGAATGCCTTGTCAGTAAAAGGAGCATTTATTTCTATGAGCAAGGTCATAGAACTTTCTATATTATGTTTGAGTACTCCTTAACCCAGAAAAATTCAATTCTGTGTACTAGGGTACAATAATCACTAAGATGAGTGACAAAGAACTGAATTAAAAAGGCCAGAAGAATAAGAAGGCCATTTTATTAAAGGGCTTATTTCAGAACTATTTACTTCTTGCTGATCTCTTATAAATATTGCAAGTCTTATAAATCTTAGTTTCCTCTCAATCCTTTTTTATATATTAGTACATTTTAAGAGGAAATAGATGCTTAGATGCTAGTTTTCCTCTGGATTTATTAAAGAAAATAACATTTGAGCTTCAGAGAAAAGAAACCTAGTTTTCCTCTGGATTTATTAAAGAAAAGAACATTTGAGCTTCAGAGACAAGAAACCTAACATAATTAATTTAATTAGTAAATTAATTTCAAATTCATCAAATTATGTACATACAAATAAGGCATCAGTTGTAGCCATATATGTGTGAACCTGTGTAGTCAGATCATGAACTTGTTATCTCAAATGTATTTTCATATAATCATTGTAATGGGGAAAAAGCTACTAGATGTCCAAAATACTTTGAAACTACTTTATAAATGAACAAATAAAACTGATGCACACCTTTTGGTTTTTTGAGCAACGGTTTTCTATTTGGGGTTAGGTGAGAGTGAACTGGAACAATAGTGATAAGGGAATGAAGAATAACATTCAGTTCTCAGCACCTTACCCTTCCTTAGTTTGAGGGCTTCAGTGCAATACATGTCTTAATTATTTTCACCATCACTGTGACAAAATATCTGACAGAGATGACTAGAGGAAGGAGTGGTTAATTTGAGGTCACAGCTTCAAAGGAATTTCTGAGCCCAGGAAAGTGGGAGAGAGCTGCTCCATCTATAGACAATGAGTATGAGGAGAGAGGTCTTTACACAGTAGCAGTGAGGATGCAGAGACTCAGGATGGCCCCAGAAGTGGGTGCCATCTACAAAAGCCTGCCTCTAGTGACTTGCTTCCATAAGCTAGGTCCCACCTCCAAAAAGCTTCACAACCTCCAGAATAGAGCCACATTCTGGGAGCAAAGCATCGATACAGAAGCCTGAGTGGACATTCAGATTCCAACTGAAATAGCCACTCCACAGTTCCATACTGGAATCAACTGTGGGCTCCAAAATTTGAGTAGACATTAATTACACATTTCTTTCCTCTCATTCTTTCAATTCTCCTGCATTTCCTCCTTTTTCAACCCATCAAATTTTCCAGTGATGAGGTTTCCCTATTTTCTTTGGATTTTTCCATTCAACATACTTCTCAACTTTTTCTGATTAATTCACCTTTTTTCAATTACCTCCCACTGATTGGTTCAATTATCTGAATTCCTTGTCTGGTCATAATAGAATTAGGGGGTTCATTTTGTCAGACTCTAGTCATGTCCCACTTTCTTCTTTCTTCTTTAAATCCAGTGCATTTCAGATGTACACCTGCTTCCTTCGGGTCATGAGGCATCTACTACGCTGGACAGCACATGCTATCGACATGTTCTAGAGAAGGACTCCATCCTTTACTTTTTTCCAGTATTTTGATTAATTTCTTTGCATTCCTTGGTTCTCTATCCATTTTGCTCTGGAAACAAATTATTTTCTTATTCAAATTATTATTGAATTATTTATTCAATATTTCCTCACAAAGTCTTCTGTTTCCATCTTCAAGTCTCAGAACATTTTTATCACATTTTTAGCCCACTCAGATAATCTAGAAGGATTCGCAGTCTCAAAATAATTAGCTTAATCACACCTACAAAGTCCTTTAGCTGAAAAACTAACTCTGAGAGGTTCATGGCACTAAGAACTGGATGTCTCTGTGTGCCTTCCTTCACCCTATTCTATGTGCATAAAACTCTATGGGAGCCGGGCATGGTGGTGCCTTACCTTTAATCCCAGCACCTGGAAGTCAAAGGCAGGGGGATCTCTGTGCGATCAAAGCCAGCCTGGTCTAGGTATTGAGTTCCATGCTAGCAGGGGCTAAAGGGAGACCCTGTCTCAAAAAACAAAACTCAATGGGTAAGCTGTGCATTCTAAGAGGAAAATGAGGGGATGGGAGAGGTGGTTCAGAGACAGCTTAGTGGTTAAAAGCAATGGCTCCTCTTGCAGAGGATGCAGATTTGAATCCCAGCACCCACATGGAAGGTAACAGCTGTCTGAAACTCCAGTTCAAAGGGATCCAATGCCCTCTTCTGACTTCTGCTGGCACTGCATGACCCAGGTACATTTACATACATGGAGGCAATACATTCACACACATAAAGACAACAAAATTAACAGGCTCCAGGATAAGGGAAATTCATTCAATATGACTTCTGTTTAATGTTTCACTGGTTTCAGGCAGAGGAGGATGTTCATGACCATATGGAAATAGAGTCCTACAGGCTCCTGTGACCTTGCTCATATGAACCTTACAGCAATAGTGTCAGCATGCACAAGACCCATGAAAACTAAAGCAGACAAAGGTTCAGCATATAGCTATGGAAATGGGCAACAAGCCCCAGTCTTAGCTGAAGAACTACTGGCAGCTGATTACTGCTGGTGAGAAAGAGCTGATCTTCTTAAAGGGAGGGACTCTAAG
>NW_008353294.1:926278-969635 GCF_000622305.1 Nannospalax galili | reverse complement strand
GTGGGGGGAGGGCGTTATGGGAGAGTGCCAATTGGGAAGGGGGTATAAGATGTTCTGTATGGAATACACAAAAATTCAAGTAAAAATTTACAAAAAAATTTTTTGCTGGTATCCCAACCAATTCCCAGAGGAATTTTAGAAAGTGGTAATGCATGAAATATGTAGAGGAAAGGTACCTGTTTTTAGGAAAAAAATTATTATTGTGCTGATGTGAATAATTTTATTCCTCCTTAGTCTTCACTTTCAGATAAATCTCTAATATTATCATTGTGCCTATGACCACCTCTATGGATAGTAAATTAAGAGCCCTATGCTCTGTACCATAACATGCCTCACTTGCAGCTGGTGACTTAAAAATAGTTACTTTATATCATCTCCACAGTCTGTGCTTCACACCAAGATCTAAATCCTTGGATTAAAATGATTGAGTCAGACCTACACACAGAATTTAGGACCTGTTCCAATCTCCTGTGTCCTATCCAGCTGTTTATTTGCAAGTCATCAATGTCCATATTTCAGAAACTAAACATATTTGTAGTCTGAAGCAGGCATGCATCTGAGCTTCCATGCCATTCCTTCTCACAGAAACACTGTTTTCTATCTCCTTAAAAAAAAAAAAAAAAAAAAAAAAAAAAAACTCTATGAGCAGTGCTTGCAGTCAGCCCCAAATAATAATGGTCTTATTTCTGTTACTATGTGCCTATTTGTTAGAAAATTACAAAAGAAGAAAACCAACATAAACTGCTAGACAATAGCAAATGATATCTTAGTTCTTTTGACAAAGGCGGAATATTTCTAAACAAATCGTGGCCTTCAGCAGAGTACAGAAATCATTTCCACTTTCCTGAAACCTCTGCCCTCCTGGCCATATTTCTAAATAAAAAGAATCTTAGCCATATCTTTAAAGACAAAAATGTGTTAAATCAATTAAAAGAAGTTGAAATTTGTTCCTTGGAAAAGTGATAATCAGTACTCCTGATAAAGTAAAACATTTTCTTTGCCAGAAAAGCAAAAATTCACATCTAGGAACTGAGATAATCTCTGTGAAGACCGTTGAGTAAAGCTTGTATGGGAAGTTGCAACATTTTGAAACAGACCATAGATGAGCTAACCTACAAGGCAGAAAATTGCATATTTATAATGAGTACAATGAAAAAATATTGAAAAGAAATTTACTGAAATAGAAATAAACATTCACTTAAATACTATGATTAACAAAGTATAATACTTTTAAAACCATAATGTTGGGGCTGGAGAGATGGTTCAACAGTTAAGAACATTGGCCCCTCTTGCAGAGGACCTGGGTTCAGTTCCCAGTACCCAGATGGCAGCTGTGGGTCTGTAACTCCAGTTCCAGGGGATCCGATATCCTCTTTTGACCTCCACAGGCATTGCACAATACAGACACTCTTACTTTCATGCCAGCAATACACTCATACACTAAAATAAAAATAACAAACATATTTTTAAAACTATAATCTGTTGATTTTTGTGTGCATTTGAAGAAAAGGAAATGATACAAAGGCTGCCTAGAAAGGAAGTTATTGAATTTTATATAAACCAAGAAGAGAGCTTGAGACTTGTTCTAAGCAGAAATAAGAAAATAACTTGGAAAAAAAAGTAATATGATTTCAAAGAATGAGCACCCTGATGCTTTATCCAATCCCAAGGTGTCAGACATGCATAGGTAAGCCCCACTAAATAATCTCAGTACATTACACACATACACACATATGTATATGACGTGTGTGTGTGTGTGTGTGTGTCTGTAACAAGTTATCAAAGAAGAGATCATGAAATTGAGAGGGTGTTGGAGGGACATGGGGACATTTGGTGATGGTGGCATGGAGTGATCTAAATACAGTGCTCATGTATGAAATTGTGAAAAATTAAAAATATATAATTTGATGCCAGGCATGGTGGCATGCACCTTTAATCCCAGCACTCAGGAGGTAGAGGCAGGTGGATCTCTGTGAGTTCAAGGCCAGCTGGTCAGCTCAAAAAGACCAATAAATAAATAAATAAATAAATAAATAAATAAATAAATAAATAAATAATATATATAATTTGAAAATGAAAGAAAAAATTCAGGAAATTAGTTTGATATCAATCCAGATGACAAAGAATCTCATATTAATATTTAGTTTCATGAGGAACATAGTAGATATATAGTATCTACTGTTCTATTTTGCAATGACTTTGCATTTAAAAAGAAAAGGCATGTCTTTAAGGTCATTCTGGTGCACAGATATTAGGTTTTTAGGAATAATAAAAGCAGTAAATTATTGATAATTACTCTTTTTGAATGTACTACACTAAAATATTGCTGTCTGACATCTCACTTATTTAAAACAATACAGTGGGGATTGTGCTAATGTTCTGCCTCTGTTACTGATCTGTAGACAGAGGCTCAGAAAGCTAAAATGAATTGTCTTGAGTGACAAGGCACAATCAGCCCTGAAATATGGATACCAGCATCAAGCCATTAATTTGGTTGTTGTCATTTTAAATTCACATTAAAATAATGGACTCAGTATGACATTTTCATGCACTGTTTTTGCTGTTGCTCTTTCTGACTGCCTCCCGCAGCTGCCCTGCTCGCCTCTACTTGGTCCCCTTCATCTCCCCAGTAGTGACCCTTCTGCTTGCACGTCACAATTCAATTGACTTGTATTCCCCCATCCAGCCAAACTTTGCTTAAGACCTCTTTTCTCCCTCTCCTATTCACCTTTCAAGTTTCATGACTCATATAAATACACATTAACATGTAGCATCTATTTAAGAAGGAAAATAAACAGGCAGTCTTTGTTTCTCAGAGTACAGGTAACTTCTATTACTCTAAAAATTTCCAGTTCCATTCATCTTCCTACAAAGATCACGATTTCCTTTTTCTTTACCTAGCCATTCCTCTTAGTAAACAAGGAGAAAAATGTTAGTGGCTGTTTCAGGAATGCTCCGAGAGACACTTTAAAAGGCAGAAATCCAGGACAGATGTGGAGGATGATTTCTTGCACATTCTTTTCAAGAATATGTATTTCTAATTTAATAGTATATTCATTTTATACACTATGATAATAATATTCCAGGTACTTATCTTTCCACCTGCTATGTTTTTAGGGATATGATTGAGCAATTTTGATTTGAGTTCTTACTGAGCCAACAGCAAAATTTGCTTGAAATACTCACTAAAATGATCCAGTTCCTTCACTGGGAAGAAGGAACACCAGCCAAAATATCCACCAGTGTCCACCCCACCAGTGCTGTATCACATGTGAGCCTGCTACCAAAATAAAGTGCTTAAGAACTAAAGCCAAACACACATAAATAAAATGTCCAATGTGGCTTCATATTCAAAGTACATTTTACCAGCTCATGTAATCTGTGCTCACAGTCAGCAGTGTCAGAACAAATTTCCTGTAGGAATCGTTTTGATATGGTATTAAAAACAGATTTAGCAGTTGAGAGTACTGATGGATTTGGAGTAATGAAAACTACCTCTGCAATCTCAGGTTTTCCAGGTGTGTGTGCATCTACACGTTGCATGATGGATAAGCATTGAAGTCTAGACACTGGAAATATGGTGAAAGTTTACAGGACCCAATGGGAACCCACACATGAAAGCATTCATTTTGGAACCCCTGTGGCTGTATGTTGGCCCTCTTAGATATCTTTGAAGCTTTAAGAGATTATGATTAAGTAGGATTTGCCAAGAGAAACTTTAGCTCTTAAGCTTCAAAAATCAAGATGAAAATATACCTCCAACTGCCAGACTTTGCTGGCATGATAGAACAATGCTTTGGCTTTCAAAGTTCCAGTTTCTCTGTTAAGAAAAACAAATGATACAAGTGTTCCAGAATGTAGTACATGAAATCAGAACCTAACAGAGTCTTTCCCAAACTGAATGCCAGAGGATATTTTTACATGATACTTTAACTTCAGAAAAATGGACTTTTGCTCAAGTATACTTAATACATTATAAACAAATTAAATGTATGAATTCTCTGTATAATTTAGCAAAACTGCCTAAGTGCTTTTATTGATCTCTAAAGTGAATATGGTAAGAAATATTCTCTAAACATATTTTCACATGATTCTTACTATTCTAGAATATCAAATAAAAACATTTCTCAAAAGCTACGTTTTAATTGCTGATATGTTTGTATGAAACCCACTGGAGATATTTCCCTGCTATTTGAATTGATCTAAAATGTCAAATGCAATATTTATTGCTTTATCTTTGACACCTAATTTTAAACTTAACTGTAGGGGTAGATTTTTTTTAAGTTGTGGCTTGAGCATAACTGTTTCCCAAAATACATAACAATAATTATTATTAAATATAGCAAAAGGAGTCTGCTATTGTTCCTTACCCTTTTCCCCTGCAATTCTTTTATCTACACTTTTGAGATAAACTTACTTATCACTAAAATTCTGTCCTATTTAGTGTGGGTGGAGTCATAAATGTATACTTTTTCTATACATACCAGTAATTGAGCATGTCATAATCTGATTTTGAACCACAGGCCTACACCATCCATATCCAGAGATGGTTATAAATGTATTGAGCATTCAAGGAATAGAATAAGTTTACAGTCAGTTGTTTTGACCAGTACTGTATTCATCATCATCATTTTATTGTGGGAATTTCTTCTCTTCATTAGACTCATTTAATATAATTAAGGATGACCCAACCTACATGCTCATAAATCTCTAGAAATGACTTATGGTTCAATTCCCAATTATACAAACAAAGACAATTAGTTGAGCATTTCACCATTAGAGCCAAGTACTGCTAGTTGTCTGGTATCAGTAATTTCTTCCATCTTTGTAACAAGGCAACTGGTGGACTCATCATATACAGTCTCATGGAAGCCATTTCAGTGGGTCATGGAAAACAATGAAACGATGGGATCTAGACAAGCTTTGAGTGGGTTCATGAGGCCATTTCCAGGAAGGAGTGACTGAAAGAGAAGACCTACTTTTGAAGTGAATGTCCCCTTGTGGTGAGTGACCCAGATCTGAAGAGATCCATAGAAAAGTTTGCACTGTTTGCCGGCCTGTCTTTCCTTCTTGTTGAGTATGTGTGCTGCTGCTGCTGACAATGAGAATGATGATGTTGCTGCTGCTGCTGCCATCCTTTAATGATATCAGACTAGCTACAATAGTCTTCCAACATCAATTGATTGGCCAATGATTTTCCAGGAATCTTCTAGGCCTTTAACATTTTATTGGGCCTATTAAGATATCCAGCTTTATTAACTGAGCAATTACTGGGTTCTCAGCCTCTCCAACACGTAGATAGCCATTGTTGAGCTATCCCTCTCTATCAGCTGTATGCTGTTCCAGTAATAAATGTGCATTCCATTGATTCCATTATTCCAAAGAGCCCAAAGACTCCAAAGAGTCCTACTTAATACAGAACGGATATGAAGGGAAAATATGTTAGTGAGAAACTAAAGATGATTATAAAATGGCATTTGATACATTCAATTTTGGTAACACTTATTCTACCTTTAATAGTTTAAACAGCCTTAAGATAGATATTAGAGATCAAATCTGTAATACTATTGATTTATATTTTATTTCTTTCCAATTGTTAAACTGCTTTTGAACCACCTTGTAGATCACTAGAAAGTACCAAGTTTTCATGGTATGTAGTTTAGATTTTATTTCTTAGAGGCCTAAAAATACTACTTTCTTACCTTTGCCTCCACAATATTTACAATAGTTTTCAGCACCTTTAAGGGATTTTAATTATTTCTCTTGAATAAATTAACAAATAGAAAAGTAACAGAAATATAGAGTCATGAGAAGAATGATTGAATCTGTAATAGATTAATTTTTTGACACTGATTACAGAAAGATTAAAGCCAGGTTTGTTCTATGTAATCCCCAAAGCCAATACTTCCTCCACAGTTTCCCTGGCATTTTCTCTAAACTTACTGTTCTCAAAACTCTGTTTTCTTCAGCATTTCAAAAACCTGCTAATATTATCTGCTTATTTGTTTTGTGGAGTTTATATCAATTTCATGTTTTCTAGACAAAACCTCATTATTGAACATAGAGTCTAGTAAGTTGACAAAACTATGTCAACAAGATTTCAGACATGCAACCTGCTTGAGAGGTCCAGTTTCCACCTACAATACAAGAAACATGGACTTTCATTTCCAGTAAGAAAAGAATAGTAAATAGTGGGAAATGATATGTTTTAATACAAACTTAGGTTTTGAAAGAATCCTAGTCTTTCATATTGATTCAGTTTAATATGGTTAATTAATGTAAATTATGTCTTGTCCAAAAAAGAAAAAAGTTTCTATCAATCATAAGTATACTCAGTTTCACTTTTATTTATAATAAGCTTAATGACTTCTTAATTATGTTAATTGTTTTTAATGAGCTACAAATTTATACAGCCTTCTTTTCCATTTATTTATTTCCATTCGATCATTTTTTAATGCAGTTAATACTCCAGTGTTAGATGCAAGTCTCAGTCCCTTCAACATGGGGTCTGTGTCTATACTGTACTCAAAGGGCTCTAGCTGATGTTAGAGACAAGCACTCAGACATCTCTCCTAACAGGCGGGGCTCCTGCCTTCTTGCTCCTCTATTTGAAGGACCATTCAAATATTTTGGTATGAACTTAAAGTGACTCACACCCTATTCCACAACATACATTTCTAATTGTCACTTCTCTTTCTCTCTACCTGTGTTCCCTGACCTCCGTGTGTGATCTTATGTGATGCCATGTATAGATCTGTGGACTATAAGTACCAAGAGTTCTGACATGTCATTTTAATGCAGGTTTCACAGAAGCCATGCTCTCAACTGAGGGCAAGGTCAACCTGAATAAATCCAGGCAAATCAAGCTAATCCATTTAGGTTGTTATTGGAGACAGTAGCTACTAGATAAGTTGATAGAGACATTTAGAGAGTTTCATTAAAAGCAGTTACACTTTCTGTTCTTAGTTATTACAGTCTTACACTGGAAGAGAATCCAGTTCCCACAAATTTAACACCTGTCATTAGGTTTATCAACTTAGCCTTAGTGTTGAAAAACTGATCTGCCATGGTACAGTGACCACAGTTCAAGCCTAAATGGCTTGGGGACCCCGACGGACAGAAATCAAGACACAGAAGATGCAGAGATCTATGTGCAAGCGCATGTTTATTATTAATCAAACAAAGCTTATATAGGAATCAGATCTGGAGTAACCAAGGAGTAACCAAGGAATAACTAAGGATACATCACCAACAGAAAGTAACCAGGGAATTACCAAGTATACAATATGTTACTACATTACCTCACCAGCTGAAACTCAAATGAAGTTTACAGTATCCAAGATTTAGCTGCATAATGTTTATAGTCTCTTAGACAGAATGTGTACTGCTTATGATTACTCTTAGCAACTACTATAATTCAGGATTTCTATATAGAAACCAAGCTATCAGTGCTGAGAAACTCTGGTGCCCATAAACTGAAACGGGACTCTTTAGTTACCTGGTTCCAAGACTGCCAATTAATCAGGGAAGCATAACCTGTCAACTCTGACCACAGAAGCAGAGAGCAGGGAAGCTCTTAAAGTGGCAGCATTCTTTCTACAATGCTTAAGTCAAGGCAAGCTTCCACAATCTAATGCAGCAATGGCTGTGCTACTGATAATAATAGCTCCCAACATTTCCCCCTTTTTTATTTATTAAATGCCAAGTCCGGGATGGAAAGACCATGCCTGTCTTAGGTTGTCCTCTCTGAAAGAGCAAAGCCTTATGCGTCTTGGAACGCAGCTTCAAGGCAGCTATGCCCTTTCTTAGGTTGATCGCCGATATTCTGCTTCGCTGGGAGAAGATCTTACCCATCGTTGACTACAGGCCTCCTAGGAGCTCCAGTCATTGGCTACCGGCCATGGGGAAGGAGCACGCACAATGCCATAAGAAAATAAAATATCTGGTATCCACAAGAAAAATATCTGATATCCTCTGCCAAGTTTAAGTCTTAGGTCAAACTGAATTGATCAGGCCATAATAATTTCCCTTTCTTTATTTATTAACTTTATCTAGCTTTTCTTTTTTGAAAACGTAGGGAAGACAAGAGACTCTTAGCACTGTAAAGGCTGAGGCTCTGCCAACTGAACTATCCTGCCATCTTGGTTTAAACATAAAAAACATATTAGTCTCCTAAAGTAATCAAAGACAATTTAAAATTTGTATCAGCATACACTCTCAATCACATACAAAGTGTAATAATGAAAAATACAAAGTCAAACAGAATATCAATTGTATAGCATTTGCAAGTTCAATAACTCATTTCCCAGCCAAATCACACAGCTTTTACAATTTCATCAAATCATATTTTAACTAATGAAGGTCCCTAGAAAAGCAGCAATTTCTTCTTAAAATTATGAATAAATTTGAGTCCAATGTCTAAAGTTTATGAGAATCATCATGCCGACATTCAACAAAGTCTTGTGATAGAACAGACTTCTTCCATACCAGCGGTGAATCCCAAAACAGCAGCGACAGTCCAATCATGCATTTGCCTCCTCACAGGACTGACAGTAGACATAGCAGCCAAAACAGCAATGATAGTCCAATCATACGTTTATCTCGCCATAGCATAGCAGTCTTTTGAATAGTCTCTGACCAGAACTGCTTTCTCAGGAACGATTTTTACAGGAGTCCATAAAGAATTTTGTCGAGTTAAAATCATGACTGATTCAAAAGATGGATTAAAAACTATAGAGTTATTAAGACAAATATACAAATAGACAATTTTGACAAGTTTTTCACTAGGGGAAAGTGTATACAAGCTATAAAATTATAATTTTTAACTTTATAAAGTTGTAAAATATTTTGTCATAAGTTATAGCAGAAATATCACCAAAGAAGTATTAAACTTATCTTTCATAGGAACAATACTTTTTAGTTTACACATTGAGGCAAACTCCTTATAATCCTTACATTCTCCTAACCAACTTCCTAAAGGAGGGTTACAATACATATATAAGAAATGTACAACTGAGATGTCAGAAAATGACTCCATTCCCTCTAGAAGCAAAGCATCTCTTTCGCTTGATGTTAATAGCTTTCCTTTCCTGGTACTCAATCTTGGAATCCTTCTGGCTAAATCCAGACGCTCAGTGAATCAAGAGGGATGATTCCTGTAAAAAATGCTTTTCTGCAGGAGATAAAAACTTTACCTTGGGGCAAATTTAAAAGTTAATAATAAACAAACTCTAAAAATTTTATAAAAAAACAAAATCTAATCAGGTTAATAATAAACAACACAGGAGATGCAGAGGTCTATATGCCAGTGCGTGTTTATTGTGAACCAAACAAAATCTTATATAATAATAAACTCAATCATAAAACACAATCATAACACAGTCATAAATATTAATAATAATAATAAATCTCTAATAATAACTAATCTTATATTCTAAAGTTCTGAATTTCTATGATCTGGTGTATAATTCCTTCTTTTTAATTTTTTAATAAGCATATAAGATTATACTCTACCATCAAATATTTTGCTAGTATAAGTAAAAGCTAACAAATGCTCCACACAATAGTAGTTCCTGCAAATAAAAGAGTAACCCTAACAACACAGAACAGGGATCCAAAGCAACATAAACAAACTCAGAACAGCAAACATAGAATAAGTATCCAAGGAAACATAAAGAAACTTGAAAAATGGAAACATACAAATATCATAATTTTTCAAATAATTCCTTAAATTATAATAATAGCTCCCAACACTGATTGGCCTATGCAAGTTAGTGGGGACTCAGGACAAAGAATGAAAGGAAGGTAAACAACAGACACTGTAATGGGAGGCAGGAAGATACCTGGACATCTGAGATTTCCTGAAAGCCCCCAGGAGAATGTTGTGTCTACTCCAGCACCTTCAACAGAACTTGAGATCTTTTCTGCTTATGATGATCCCTCTATTCTTCTTTGATACACACTTGTGGGAATTTCCAGCTCAGAAGAGTAGTCCCTGTGGTTAAATTCATTTGCAAATATTTTCATTTATCCACAACACATGAAAAAATGTTAACAATGTTTCATAGCAAACAATTGAAACTTTAATGATCATAATTAGCCTATGTGAATTAAAGTTTTATTACAAGCCTCTACAAATTTTCATGCAAATGCTCATTATAAAAACGATTATGGTGAATTTGCCTAAGAATATAGGAAACTCATTCATTTAGCTTTTTGTCATCATCTTAACTTGCAAAGCATGTTAGAATCAACCCTTCCTGATAGCTTTCTACCTTTCGTCAATTACATTCTTATTTCAGAAAAAAATAAGTTATTGGTCACATAATTTATAAAGCATATGTCCTAGGAAGAATTTTAGCCAAAATAAGAATAAATTAAAACTCAGGAACTCAGAGAGATTGTAAACTATCAGAGAATCCAAACATAATGACACATCAGAATAGATACACAGCTAAAATTTTATATGATTAGTGATTGTCACCAGAGTTTACCATGTCAACACTTCACATAAAAGGAATAATGTGTGATGGGATAAGGGGAAGTTTATTATTCATAAATCTGTAAATAAATATTTGCTTACTGCATTAGAAAATATTTTCAGTTTCTGAATTCTTATCCAGCTTTACATGGTGATTAATATACTTTTTAAATCCTGAATCAGTGAGTGAATTAAAGTACAGACATTCTCAGTAAATATTGATTAATATTGAATTCTAATAAAAGTAACTGATAAGTTCTGAGTCTGTGTGCTAGGATCTGATGTTTTGCAGTAATCATCACAAATTTCAAAAATGGGATTAAAGTTAATCATATCCGTATTAATCTGATAAACTACAAGATCTCATTTTGTAACTAGTTTGACTAGCTCACTCAGGCCCAGGCAAATTTGTAGTCCTTCTCTGAATATCAGAAAGATAATAGAGTCCTGTACTTTCACATTATTTAATATAAAATCATTTTGGGGCTGGAGAGATGGTTCAGCAGTTAAGATTGTTCTCGAAGAAGACCAGGGTTCGAATCTCAGCACCCACATGGCAGCTAACAACTGTCCATAACTCCAGTCCCAGGGGATCCGACAGCCTCTTCTGACTGCAGGCATTGCACGACACAGGTGCACTTACTTACATGCAGGCAATACACACATACACATAAAATAACAATAATAAATAAAAATTTAAAAAATCATTTCTGGTCTTTGCATACTCAAAAATAGTGATAAGAGCTAAATCTCACCCAAGATACTGAGACCCTAATACTGCTTCATGCTTGAGGCTGGGTGGCTCAGCAATCCCCATCTGGTGCTGAACATCTAGAGGGTTCCTGGAGGGTCACTGGTCCTTGATGATGGAAGCCTGGAAGCTCTGGTCTGATGACTGGGAAGGAGTCAGCGACAGCAACATGGTAACAAGGGGCGGGCAAGTGAGCAAAGGTGAATAATTGTCCTCTCCTGTGCCCTTTCCTTCCGGGGGCCTACGTGTGGGTGACTCATCCATTGTAATAATTCATCAATTGAAGCTCCCTACTCAAGGGATTCTAATTTTTGGCAAGTGCATTAAAGCCAACATCATGAAAAAAAAAAAGTGAGCCAAAAAAGAGACACATATGTAAACCTCTAAGCATTAGTAGCATTAAAAATGTAGGAAACAAAAAGAACACCCCCCAAAAAATGTTGGAAACAGCATATTTTAAAATGAAATGGAGATCTTCTTTAAAGGGTAAAAACTCATTCAATTTTATATCTTACAGGTTTTATACTGAGTTCAATATTGTATAATGGTATTAATTCAACTGTGAACCTAAAAATTTACAGCCACTTTTGAAAGAGATGTATCCTTGCTCTGGAGTGTGTTACTGAATGTGTTAAAGCTGTAATGAAATGCTTCTTCTAATCATGTGGTTATTAAATTAAAAAAAAATTCTTCAAAGCATAAAAATTTCCTCCTTAATAATTAATAAATGTGAAAAATATTTTAAAAAATCATTTCTGGATAAACATAAAAATAGTAAAAAGCCCAAGCAACAAAATGATGAATCAAAAATTAATGTGACACTCTACCATGAAAAAGCAATGTGTATTATATATCCAGTCATTTAAATAGTGTGTCTGTAATTATATTTTTCAAACATGAATAAAACACTGTCACTCTAAAAAATAGAAATGCAAAAGAGTAAAACAGATACACTAAGTATTAACTATAATTAATTATGTGTATGGTTCTCCAATTTAACAAAGACAGGAAACTAGTAAATATCATCGGGGAGTTATCAAGAAAGGGGAACAGAATAAGGTGATAAGAGGGGGAATGGGGACTAATAGGACAGGGAAGAACAAATGGGGTGGAATGCAGGCAGGCAGGGTAGAGGAGGGAGTATGAGGGAGGATAAATTACACTAAAGACATTTGAAAATGCCGTAAATTAACCTACTATTGTAGAAATAGCCTAAGATATATGCAAACGCATATATAAAAGGGGTTTAAATTGAGTTACTATAACTGGGGGACAATACTACATCCAGACACATTGGTTATCAAATTAAAAGTCCCAGGTATGGATTACCTTGTTCTAAGTTGTTGTTCAGTAGAGTCCCATAGATCCACCCCAAACATTACAGGTTTTTGTCACTGTTCTTGGTTACCCTCCAGAAGCTGATGGTACATCTAAGTCATAGGACATGGAGAAATGAGGCTAGTAGCAACCTGTAAGCTTCATTCCTACTTTTACTGACTAGATTTCATTGTTCTGGGATGTTCTATGCATATTACCCAGGGAGAAAAGTCATTATCAGTCTTACCCAGATATAATGCCAGTCAGTTACAACAATGACCAGGCTGGCAAGATATGCACGCTGGTACATTAGTGGCAGAATGTTATGGGAGTAATCAACCACTTTCTTATTGCATTTAAAACCCTCTCCACAAGATGAAGCCCATGCTCAATACCATTAACTGTGTCAAACCCTTGATTGGTTACCTCATAAGTTCTAGGGGAGAATCTAGTGCTATTATTTTGATAAATGGACATAGTAATAAGCTTGCCCCTACATTCTTATCTTTATACACATAGATTAGTGAAGCTCTCAATCTTCATCACAGAAGCTTCTTTTTGAAGTAGAATACAGTTGATACAGAGACCAACAATCAATCAATGTGTAGCGAATAAGAGACCAGGAAATGCTCAGCTCAGAATGGGACAGCTATATCACATCCTCCCCCAAGGCTCAGGAATGGCAGAGGGGGCAGAAAGAGTGTAACAGCTAGCAGGAATGAACTTCTGTAGTGAAAAAGTAGTTGCTGGACAGGACAATGACAGCACAGTGGTACACATGAACTCACAGCAGTAGGGTTTGAATGCACAAGACTTGCATATGAGCAAATTAGCCAAAACCCAAGCATGAAAGGGGGAGGGGTTTGAGAAGTCCCAACCCTGTCTGAGGAGCTTCTGAAAGTTGAGCTCTATTGGGAAAGGGAGTCACTTTTCTGACTTCCCAGGAATATTAGAGGCAAAGCAAGGGGTATACTTCAACAGGGTAGGGAGTAGAGAGACTTATCAGGGAAGTTAGAAGAAAGATAATGATGCTTAGATGGTATGAAAAACTAGTAGGAAATTTGTTAGTCCAAAGTCCTACTGAAAACTCCACATGCAATAAATATACATGTACATATGTATAGTCAATAGTCACATAACAAGAAATAGTGGCAGACCTGAGAAATCTCCCTTTGAGTTGTTGGTCAGGATAGTCCAAGAGACTCCCAAAACAACACAAGCTATTGCCACATCCCTTGATTGCCACCCAGAACTTGAAAGTAAGACCTTCAGCTGAAGACAGGCTGCGTGTGAACATAGGACTTGGAACAATCAAGGTGAAACTGACCTCAAAGCCTCTTCCTTGAAAACTAATTCTCATATGGTATCAGAGGATACCATACAAGCTGCCAAGGGAGAAAACCAATCAATGATCCTACCCATCTGTGAAGCCTAATAAACAACGACTGGCCCAGTAAACAATTGTGATTCATGCAGTAGTGGTACTTTGATCTTCGAGGTAATCAACAACTGTCTAATTGTAATTAAGGCCTGTTCAATGGGAGAGAATTAACATCTGCTACTGTAAGAACTGTAACTAATGTTGTTAAAATGTCAACGCCATAAAAAGTATTCTAGAGATTCCATGTGATTCCTTTCAAAATTCCAATGATCTCTCACAGAAATAGAGCAATATTATGATTCATATGGAACCACATACACGCACACTATATACACATAAAGCAATCATTAGCAAAAAGAACAAATCTGGAGGTGGATGACTTAATTTCAAAATCTTTTACAGAACTATGATGAGAAAATTGTATGGTACTTGTATAAAATTGAACATGTGCTTCCGTGGAGCAGAGCAGAGAGCTCAGAAATAAATTCATGCACTGATGATTAGTTGATCTTTTACACAGATCCCAGGAATGCACAGTCAAGAGAGACAGTGCCTTCTAAAAGTGTTTCTGAGAAAACTAAGTGTTCATGAGCAGAACTGTACTCTGGTCTCCCATTGTATATGAAAATCAATTGAAAATAAATCAGTGATTTAAACCTAAGATCACAAACTCTAAAGCCACTAGAAGAAAACACAAAGGGAAAATGTTCTTAGACTTATCAATGCAATAAGATTATTCCTTGTTAAGATTTATTTTCATTTTATATGTGTGAGTGCTTTGTCTGCATATATATATATATGTGCACTGCATGCATGTGTGGTGTCCTAGGAGGCCAAAAAGTGACACTGAGTCACCTAGAACTAGAGTTACAGATGATATGGAGTTACCGTGTGGGTGCTGAGAGCTAAAGTGAGGTCCTCTACAAGAGCAGCAAGTGCTCTTTCATAACCACTGAGCCATCTCTCCAGCCCTAAGAATATTTTTCTACAAATACATAAGTGCTAACAACGAAAGCAAAATTAGATGAATTAAATTGCATTCAACTAAAAATCGTCTATAGAAAACAAAGGAGACAAACAATAAGAAACAACAGAATGAAGACACCAGGTACAAGATGGAATATTTTCAAACTGTGTAACTGATAGGGAGTTGTGACGGCTTGCCCATGTACCCCACCATTCATGTATTGCAAATCTGATCCCCACTGTGGATATATTGGTAGGATTGGTATTGATTTTTTGTGTGTATATTTCATACAGAACATCCCAAACAATCTTAATCATTTTTACACCCGCATCCCAATTGGAACCCTCCCAAAGCCTCCACCCCACTAGAGCCCATATAATCTGTCATCTCTGTTACTGCCCACTGTATTGTCAGTGCCCCCAGTAGTTCCCCAGTACAAGTCCTTCTCCTGAGTCTAGTCAGCCTATCTGGAGTCCCCTTGTTTTAGGAAGATCAGCTCTTCTTCCTCTAGCAGTAATCAGTTGCCAACATACCTTTAGATAAGATTGCAGTCTGCTGTAATTGGGGTCTGCTGTTCATTTTTCCAGTTCTATGCTGGGTTACTGTCTCCCTAAGTTTGATTGGGACTTGTGTATGCTGAAACCTATGCCATAGAATCATATGAGCAGGTTCCCAGGAGCTTGTAGGACTCTGTTTCCATATGGTCATGCACATCCTCCCTGGCTCTTACATTCTCTCCGCTCCCTTTTCCACGATGGTCCCTGAGCCTTGGGTGGATGAAGTTTAATAAAGGGGTCCTGTCCAAGGACCATTATTTAGCAGACCCTTGATTTCTACACTTTTGCCACTTGTGACCTTTTGTGTTCCTATCCCTCTGTTGCATGAGGGAGCTTCAATATAGAGAACTGATTCATTAGTGTCCTCTTCCTTATCCCTGTTTTATATCCCATGAGCCTTAGGTGTAGAGGTTGCTTTGCAGATGTGGCTCTTAGGCCTGGACAATTCGTAGACATTGTCCATGAGTGACCAGTTGTGGTATTTGGAATTAGTCTCTGACTGCTTCAAAATGAGCTTCTTTGATGAGTGGTGACTAGGATATTTGTTTATAAGGATTTGGTGCTAGGATCCACATGTGAGCGAGACTATGTCGTTTGTTTTTCTGAGTCAGTGTTACTTCATTTAATATGTTTTTAGTTCCATACATTTACCTGCCATTTTCATGATTTCATCTTTCTTTACTGCTGAGTAGAACTTCATTGTGTAAATGTACCATATTTTCATTATCCATTTTTCAGTTGAGGGGCACTGGGGTTGCTTCTATCTCTTAGCTACTGAGAGCAGCAACAAACATGGATGTACAAGTGTCTCTGAATTAGATGAGTTCTTTTGGTATATGCCAAGGAGTGGTATCACTGGTTCAAATGGTAGGTTCATTTTTAGTTTTCTAAGGGATCTCCATACAGCTTACCATAGGGGTAGAACAAGTTTGCAATCAGCAGCAGTGGATGAGCATTCCCCTTTCCTCACATTCTCTCCAACACTTGGTATCATTGGTTCTCTTGATCTTAGCCAGTCTGACCAGAGTAAGATGAAATCATAAAGTGGTTTTAGTTTGCATTTTCCTAAGTACTAGTGACGTTGAACATCTTTTAAGAGGCTTCTTAGCCATCTTTATTTCTTCTTTTGAGAACTCTCTGTTCACCTCATTAGTCCATCTTTTTAAAAATTATATATTTATTAACCACATAATTAGAAAAAGCATTTCATTACAACAGCATTGACATATTCAATAACAATTTCCAGAGCTAAGATGCATCTCTTTCAAAATTGGCTGTAAATTTTTAGGTTAGCAGCTGAATTAATACAGTTATACAATATTGTACTCATTATAAACCCTATAAGACATAAAATTGAATGAGGTTTTAACCTTTAAAAAAGATCTCCATTTCATTATTAAAATACACAGTTTCACACAGAAAAATTCATTTTTAATGCAATTAACACTTAGATGTTTCCACATGTGTTTCTAATCTTTATATATCTGACTATTACTAGTCACAGTCAGTTACACTCAGAACCTTGGCACCTGAGTATGGATATGAAGTCATCAGGTAGATTTCAATGGAAATGTTTATTACCTCTACTAATTAACATGAAATAAATTTGTATGCTTCCTCCTCAAATATAAGTACATTATTTTTTATATTTTGTTTAATAATCACATGATTAGAAGAAGCATTTCATTACAGCTTTAATATATTCAGTAACACATTCCAGAGAAAGGATACTTCTCTTTCAAAAGTGGCTGTAAATTTTTAGGTTCATCATTAAATTAATACTGTTATACAATATTGAGCTCAGTATAAACCCTGTAAGACATAAAATTGAATGATTTTTTACCCTTTGAAGAAGATCTCAATTTCATTTTAAACTAAGCGGTTTCCTACATTTTTAATGCTACCAAAACTTAGATGTTTGCACACGTGTCTTTAATCTCTATGTATCTGATTATTACTAGTTACAATTGGTTATACTCAGATCCTTAGTACCTGAGTATGGATATAAAATCATCAGGTAGATTTCACTGGTAATGTTTATCACCTCTACTATTTAACATTAAGTAAATTTTTATGCTTCCTTCTCAAATATGTCTTTTTTTATTTGTTGATTTTTTTTGTGTGTATATCATACAGAACATCCCACACAATCTTATTCATCTATGTACCAATTCCAAAATGGCACCCTCCCATAGCCTCCCCATCCCACACACTGGAGCCCATATACTCTGTCACTCCTGTTACTATCCACTGTGTTTTTAACACCCAGCCATTTCCCCAGTGCTTGTCTATCTGCTGAATCTAGTCAGCCTATCTAGAGATCTTTGTTTGAGGAAGACTAGCTGTTCCTCATCTAGCTGAAATCAGTTGTCAATATTTCTTTAGATAAGATTGGGGTCTGCTGTTCATTTTCCAGTTCTATGTTGAGTTACTATCTGGGAGTCTTTTGGGCCACCCTGGCCAATAACTCAAAGGAAGGTATCTCCTTTCTGGCATTGTTATGTAGCCTTTAGCTGTACATATGGACTCTTAAAAAATTGTATTGACCCCATTAATCTTTCATTATACTTTCTTTCTGGGCATATAAGACCCTACAATTGGCCCAGATAAACCAATTTGTTTTTTCTCTTAAGGTCACTCGAGGATCTGTTAACAGGGGTAACATGGGCTTGGGAGGAGCCCCTGGCTCCTTTCTTTTACCAGTTCCATCTATGTGAAGATAAGTCAAGGGTCCTACTCAACCGTGGCTGGCTTTGCTTGGAAGCATGGAGGAAATGTTTCCTCTGTGTTGACCCTCCTCTTCATAGACTAGACACTGGTTCAGATCCATCTGCTGGGGTCTCCACGGCCTCCTTGATCAAGAGGAGTTACAGTTACAGGACATTTTGAGAGATGCTCATAGTCCCCTGGAACTTAGTCGACCTAGGAGGTCAAGGAGCAAAAAGCTGACCTTTATGTCCCTCTGACCAAATTAGTGTAGGCCTCAATGTATGGCTGTTAAACATCCAAGAATGTTAGTTCCACCAGTGTGATGCTTTTAATTAGCATGTGCCATGTAACTAGAGCTTGGACAAAGACCAAATACTCCCAGATAAACCTTACCTATACATATATTACATTCTTTGATCTGGTTGTATGTATAATTTGTCAGTAGGTTGTTGGTCAAATATGGTTCCCTCTGGTTTTCTAAAACTAGCTAGGCATTATTTATCTCTCACATTGTCTAACCCTTCCACAATTTTTTCCACATTTAAGGTACCCCCATTTTCCCCATTTCTCCCTTAATAATACCTTTCTCCTATGGTCCCAGCTTTCTTGAGCTCCTTCTTTCCTTTTATCCCCTAGGTTGCCTGTATAACCTTCCCTCCCTGCTTCCCTTAAAATAACCACATTTTTATCCATATCTCCTTTGTTAACACCCGTTTTCTACTGTTCTTCTCTTTAAGATTATTTATTTTCCTTTATCTCCCTGGTTCATCTTCATTAGCCTGGTTCCTGTAGTTATGTCTGAATACATACTCACTTATAAGGATTTGGTGCTAGGATACACATATGAGGGAGAATATATGTCTTTTTTTTTTCTGAGTCTGTGTTACTTCACTTAGTATAACAGTTTCTAGTTCTATTCATTTACCTGCAAATTTCATGATTTCACCTTTCTTTACTGCTAAGTAAAACTCCATCTTATAAATGAACTACATTTTCATTATTGACTCATCAGTTGAGGAGCACTTAGGTGGCTTCCATCTCTTAGCTATTGTGAAAAGAGCAGCAACAAACATGGATGTTTGAGGAAGACATCAGAAGATGTAAGGACCTCCCATGTTCATGAATTGGAAGAATTAATATTGTGAAAATGACCATCCTACCAAAAACCATTTATAGATTCAATGCACGGCAATCAAAATCCCCATGACATTCTTCACAGAATTGGAAAAAAAAAACTATCCTAAGATTCATATGGAAGCACAAAAGACCTTGGATAGCCAAAGCAATCCTGAGTGTTAAGAGCAATGCTGGGGGATTACTATACCAGATATTAAACTGCATTAGAGAGCTATAGTCATAAAATAACATGGCACTGGCACAAAAATAGACTCATAGATCAATGGAGCAAAATTGAAAGACCCAAATATGAGTAGATGCAAATTCAGCCACCTGATGTTTGACAAAGGGGCCAAGAACATTCAGTGGATGAAAGACAGCATATTCAGCAAATGGTGCTGGCAAAACTGGATCTCCACCTGTAGAAGAATGAAACTAAACCCCTACCTTTCACTTTGCACAAAAGTCAACTCCAAATGGATCAAAGGCCTCAATGTGAAGCTGGAAACTCTGAAATTCTTAGAAGAAATTATTGGCAATAACCTACAATATATAGATGTAGGAAAGGATTTTCTAAACTGGACATCAACTACCCAGGACATCAATTGCTCAGGAAACAAGGGCAAGAATTAACAAACGGGACCTCATTAAACTAAAAAGCTTCTGTACATTAAAGGAGGCAACCAGGGAAGCGAACAGAAAACCCACAGAATCGGAGAAAATCTTCACCAGCAACACATCTGACAAAGGTTTAACATCCAGAATATATAACGAAGTCAAAAAACAAAGAATCAAGAAAGGAAATAACACAATTAAAAGATGAGCTAAGGAACTGAACAGAGAGTTCTCAAAAGAAGAAATAAAGATGGCTAAGAAGCATCTTAAAAGATGTTCAGCATCACTAATAATCAGGGAAATGCAAATTAAAACAACTTTAAGATTTCATCTTACCCCAGTCAGACTGGCTAATATCAAGAGACCAAATGATACCAAATGTTGGAGATGATGTGGGGAAAGGGGAACACTCATCCACTGTTGGTGTGGCTGCAAATTTGTTCAACACGTATAGAAAGCAGTGTAGGGAACTCTTAAAAAACTACAAATGAACCTACCATTTGACCCAGTTATACAACTCCTAGGCATATACCCAAAGAACTCACCCTAATTCAGAGACACTTAGTCCATCTTTTAATTAGGTTACTTCTTTTCTTGATTCTTTGTTGAGTTCCTTATATGTACTGGATGTTAAACCTCTGTCAGATGTGTTGATGGTGAAGATTTTCTTTCATTCTGTGGGGTTTTCCTACACTTCCTTGGTTGCTTCTTTTGATGTAGAGAAGTTTTTTGTTTACTGAGTTCCAGTTTGTTGATTCTTGACCTTATTTCCTGAGCAATTGATGTCCAGTTTAGAAAATCCTTTCCTACACCTATATCTCATAGGTTATTGCCAATGTTTTTTTCTAACAGTTTCAGATTTTCAGGCTTCCCATTGATGTATTTGATCCATTTGGAGTTGACTTTTGTGCAAGGTGAAAGATAGAGGTTTAGTTTCATTCTTCTACAGGTGGAAATTTGGTTTTGCCAGCACCATTTGCTGAAAATGCTCTTTCCTTCAGTGAATACTCTTGGCCCCTTGGTCAAATATCAGGTGCCTGAAATTCTGTGTTTTCATATTTCAGTCTTCAGTTTTGTTCCATTGATCTATGGGTCTATTTTTGTGTCAGTACCATATGGTTTTTATGACTATGGTTCTCTAGTATAGTTTAACATCTGGTATAGTAATGCCCCCCGCATTGCTCTGAGTGCTCAGGGTTGCTTTGGCTGTCCGAAGTCTTTTGTGCTTCCATATGAATCTTAGGATTTTTTTCCCAATTCTATGAAGAATGTCATGGGGATTTTGATTGACATTTCACTGAATCTATAAATGGCTTTTGGTAGGATGATCATTTTCACAATATTAATTCTTCCAATCCATGAGCATGGGAGGTCCTTCCATCTTCTAGTGTCTTCTTCAATCTCTTTCTTTAAAGAATTAAAATTTTCATTGTAGAGATCTTTAATGTCTTTGGTCAGGTTTATCCTGAGGGTTTTTTTTTTTTTTGAGGCTATTGTGAAAGTGAGTGTTTCCATGTAATCTTTCTCTGATTGCTTACTATTGGTATACAGAAAGGCTACAGACTTTGTAGATTAATTTTGTAATCTGCCATTTTACTGAAAGTGTTTATCATTTCTAGGAGTTTTCTTGGGGGATTTTTGGTATCACTTAAATATCATATCATCTGCAAAAGGGATAATTTTATCTCTTCTCTTCCAATTATTACTCCTTTAATTTCCTTCTCTTGTCTTATTGCTGTTGCAAGAGTTTCAAGCATTATGTTGAAGAGAAGTGGAGATAGTGGATGCTCTTGTCTGGTTCCCGATTTTAATTGGAATTCTTTCTATTTTTCTCCATTTAGAATGAAGTTAGCTGTGGGTTTGTTGTATATGGCTTTAATTATGTTGAGGTATGTTCCTTCCAGTTCAATTCTCTGTAGGACTTTAAACATAAATGTATGTTGAATTTTGTCCCCAGTTTTCTCTGCATCTATTGAGATGACCATGTCTTTGAGTCTATTTATATGATTTATCACAATTACTGAGTTTTGTATATTGAACCATCCCTGCATCTCTGGAATAAAGCCGACTTGGTCATGGTGGATGATCTTTTTGATATGTGTGTGTATGCAGTTTGCAAGTGTTTTGTTTAGGATTTTGCATCTGTGTTCATTAAGGATATGGGTCTAGAGTTCTTTTTGGTTGTATCTTTACCTGGTTTAGATATTAGAGTGATGCTGGCTTCTTTAGAGTGATGCTGGCTTCATAGAAGGAATTTGTAAGTTCTCCCACCATTTCTATCTGTTTGAATAAATTAAGCAGTATTGGATATAGATCTTCTTTAAATGTATGGCAAAATTCTGCTGTAAGTCCACCTGGTCCTGGGCTTTATTTAGTTGGGAGGTTTTGTACTACTGTTTCAATTTTTATGTGTTATGGGTCTGTTTAAGCTTTTGATCTCTTCTTGGTTTAGTTTTGGTGGTTCCCATGCTTTTAGATAACTGTCCATTCTCTGAGGTTTTCAATTTATTAGTGTATAGATATTTTTATTTCATTTATTTTTAGTTTATGTGTATATGTGTACTACCCACATGTAGGTAAGTGCGCCCATGCCGTGCAATGTCTAAGGAGGACAGAAGAGACTGTCTGAATCTCTGGAACTGGAGTTACAGACAGTTGTTAGCTTCCATGTGGGTGCTGATATTTGAACCCAGGTCTTCTACAAGAAAAGTCAGTGTTCTTAACCCTTTCTCCCTTTGTTTTATATTGCTTGATATTTTAAGGATGGATTTAGGAAGTCTTTAAAACATTTGTCATGAAATCATGTCTTTATTAAAAGAGGGAAGCTCTCTCTCCAGCCCCAGTAATGTATAGGTTTCTAAAATATTCCCTTATAATGTTCTGGAATTTTTGGTGTCTGTTGTGGTGTTTCACCTTTAGTCTCTCATTTTGTTGATTTGATGGTACTTTTTCTTTCTTTTGGATAACTAGGCTAAGGGTCTGTCAATCTTGTTTATCTTCACAAAGAACCAACTCTTGGATTCATCAATTTTGGTATTGTTTTCTTCATTTCTATTCCATTAATTTCTGCTCTGCTTTTTGTTATGTTTTCATGTCTTCTGGGTATGGGTTTCACTTGTTGCTTTTCAAGTGTCTTGAGTGCACTGTTAAGTCATTTATTTGCATTCTTTCTGATTTAAAAAAAAAACACTTTATTATTTTTTTTTATTTTGTGCTTGTGTCAATTGCCTGCATATAGGTAAGTGCACCCATGTCATCCAGTGCCCACAGAGAACATAAAAGATTGTCGAATCCCCTGGAAGTGGAGTTATGGACAGTTGTTACCTGCCATGTGGGTACTGGGTTTCAAATCCAGGCCTTCTGAAAGAATGATCAGTTTTCTTAACAGCTGAGCCATCTCTCCAGATGATTTTTTTACTGTAGGCACTTAGAGCTATAAACTTTCCTCTAAGGACTGCTTTCAACATGTCCCAGAGGTTTTGTTCTGTTGTATTGTCCTTTACATTTAGTTTCAGGAATACTTTTATTTCTTTCTTAATTTCTCCTTTGACCCATCCATCATTCAGGAGTGTGTTGTTTAATCTCCATACGTTCATGTCCTTACTAGGGTTCCTTCCAGTATTGATTTTAAGTTTTATTGCATTGTGGTCTGATAGAATGCATGGAATTATTTCAGTCTTTTTGTATTTGCTAAGGCTTGTTTTGTGCCCCAGTATATGGTCAATTTCAGAGAAGGTTCCAGGGGTTACTAAATAGAAAGTATATTCTTTGGTGCTTGGGTGGAATATTTAGTAGATGTCTATTAGGTCCATCTGATGTTTAATTCAGACATCTCTCTGTTAATTCTCTGTCCTGTTGACCTATGTAGTGGAGACAATGGAATATGAAAGTCCCCTACTATTAATGAGTTGGTATTAATCTGGGTCTTAGAGTCCTGTAGTACTGTTTTCATGAAATTGAATGCACCAGTTCGGTGACTATATGTTCATGATTATATTATCTTCTTGGTCAATTGTTCCTTTGATCAGAATGAAGTGGCTCTCTTTATCTCTTCTGATCAGTTTTAGCGTGACGTCTATTTTGTCAGATATTAGAATTG
Source organism: Nannospalax galili (assembly GCF_000622305.1). NCBI lineage: Eukaryota > Metazoa > Chordata > Mammalia > Rodentia > Spalacidae > Nannospalax > Nannospalax galili. The sequence continues at coordinate 945,643 of NW_008353294.1, read as the reverse complement.
CAACTCCTGCTTTTTTCTTATTGCCATTTGCTTGGAATATTTTTTCCACTCTTTTACCTTAAAGTAGTGCCTGTCCTTGAAAGTTAGATGCATCTGTTGAAGACAACAAAAAGATGGGATTTGCATCTTAATACATTCAACTAGTCTGTGTCTTTTGACTGAGGAGTTCAGTCCACTGATATCTAAAGTTATTAATGAAAGATGTGCATTAATTCCTGTCGTTTTGATTTCTGTTCACATTCTTGGTGTAAATGTGCATTTCCACAGTTATACTTTGTTTCTTTCTGTTAAACCTTGGGTATAGTTGTTCCTTTCTTCAGCTCTTTTTATTGCTTCAAGAACGTTCTGAAGGGCCTGTTTTGTGGACATGAATTCTTCACGCCTATTTATGTTGTGGATGGTTTTTCTTTCCCCTTGGACTATAATAGACATTTTGACTGGGTAAAGTAATCTAGGTTGGCATCTGTGGTCATTTAGAACTGGGAATACTTTGGTTCAGGCTCTTCTGACTTTCATAGTTTGCACTGAAAATTCATCTTTAATTCTGATGAGTTTTCCTTTATGTGTGACTTGTTTTTCTTTGCAGATTTCAGTATTGTCTCTTTGTTCTGTGTGTTTAGTATTTTTACTACGGTGTGCCATGGGGGGTTTCTTTTCCTGTCCTGTCTGTTTGGTGTTCTATATGCTTCTTGTATTTGTATGGGCATGTATTTCTTTAATTTTGGGAAATTTTCTTTGACAATTCTGTCAAAGATCTGGACCACACCATTATCCTGAGAGTCTTCTCTTTCCTCTATGCCTATGATTTGTAAGTTTGGTCTTTTTATGGAGTCACAAAATTCCTGCATATTCCATTCTTGTGTGTTCTTAAATTTTTCATAATCTTTGCTTGACTGGTCTAATTCATCTAATTTACCTTCCAGTCTTGATATTCTGTTTTCCATTTCATTCATCCTATTGGTAAGGCTTTCTTCTGTCATTTCTAATTGGCTTATTGAGTGTTTCACTTCCTTCTTTATTTTAGCATGAATATTCTTCAATATTTCTCTTATTCTGAATTCATTCAAACATTTATCCCTACCTTCTTTCAGTTCTCTGATTTGTTGGTGTGTTCTCTAAATTCACTTTATTCTTTTATCATGTTTATAATTGTTCTTTTGAATTCTATGTCCTGTGCTATCTCTAGGGGGTTCTCATTGCACTTCTCTACAGGACTGTTAGTACTTGATGAGGATATATTATTTGGGTTTTTCATGTTATTATTTTTTCACTGTGACTTTAACATGTGAATTTCTTTTGTAGTTTCTGATTCTTGTGAGGCTCAAGCCTTCTTTTGTTGAGTTCAGGGCTGCTTCTTTTTATAAACTTTATGTGCCTTTATGGTTTACTTGTTGGGCATGAAAAGCTGGTTGGTCTAGCCTTCAGGTTCTTGCTTTCGATTTTATATTGGAGAGGCCATATGGCTTTAGTCCTGCTGCTCAAGTGCTCCTATAGAATCCCAAGTAGGATATGGATCAGATGCTCTCAGGCTTTCTCCTAATTTCTGGATTCCTGTGGTCAGCATGCACAGTTCAATTTGTAAGGATTGCTAGGCAGAGTTAGGATTCAGGACTCTCAGGTAGTCAGGGAAAAAGGCTGGCCTCAAGAATCTGTGTTGGGGTGGGAGAGCCAGGCATGAAAGCTCATCTCAGGTGTGAAAAGGTGAGGTGGGGAGGGGACAGGCTTTGAAGGCTCCAGGGAACTAGACTGAGGAATTGGGTTGGTCTGTGTGCAAAGAATCAGGAAGCAGTGGGGAGTTTGGGCCAAGAGGGTATTACAGAGGTCTGGGGTGCCAAGGGAAGAAATGGGTCAATGCCCACACTAGGACAAGAGGTAGGGTGGGGAGCTAGGAGGGCGAATAAGGCTGTGGACATCATTTTTTCTTATTTGTTCTCTTAATGATTGCCATTTTGAGCCATGTCAAAGCTGATTTTGTCCACGGGGTTGTAAATTTACTGATGAAAAAGTGTCCAGTCATTCTTATTCCACTTCTACCTCCCATGCTGACCATGCTGACTACTCCACAATGTCTGCTCAACTAGCCCACCATGGAGGGAGGGTTAGACATCTGATCAGCTTTATGCTCAAGTGAAAAGTAGAATGGGTGTCATCAGTTTGTGTTCTAGGCAGAAATACCCTGAATTTTGAATTTGAAGTACATGAAATACCTTAAGCATCTAATAAGTTGAAGAACTAAAAACAAAACACGGTGATGTCTCGTGTGAACATTGCTTTCCTGTGTATTTATAACACAGGATGAACCTTTTCTGTAAATGAATGACATGTCTAAAATACATATAATTTTTCCTGTGCACTCTTTTCAGAATTATGTGGTGTGCTATTATTTTAAAGATCAGATAAGGGAACAATTTTCCTGCAAGGCACCAACACTATTTAATAAATTGTTCTTAACATATTTTCATCTACATTGTTGCTAAAGAAGGGATTTTCCTTTCTGTTTCAATAAAGTCTTAAATTTAAATGTCAGTCATGAACATATTTTATTGATTAAAACAAAGTAAAGCTGAAGCTTCTATTTTAAGTAGATCACAGAACCCTCTTTTCGTAGGTGGACATACTCATTATACTTGACAGATCTAATTAACGATCAGTTTTAGAAAGATAGCAAGTTTAACATCTCTGTTTCTTTCATTTTTCAATTTCTTTAAAAATATCACGTCTAATGGCACAGCAAGATGTAGAGCTTACAAGACTATTGTGAGGCCTAGATCCCAAATGGTCAGAATGGTTTACTCTCAGAGCTTGTAAGAACTTGGTCTAGGGATGAATACCAAAGATAAATTATTCAATAAAAACAATTGCTCTGCTGTACTACTCAATATGTTAAAGCTGTAATGAAATGATTCTTCTAATCATGTAGTTGTTAATTTTTTTAATTATTAAAATAATAATTCTTCAAAGCATAAAAATTTGGTCCTTAATAATTAGTAGTTGTGTAAAACATTACCATTGAAATCTACCTGATGATTTTATATCCATACTCAGATGCCAAGGAGCTCAGAAAGTAATTGATATGAAACAGTGTATTTTAATAATGAAATGGAGATCTTTTATAAAGGTTAAAACCTCATTTAATTTTTATGTCTTATAGGGTTTACACGGAGTACAATATTGTATAACTGTATTAACTCAACTGTAAACCTAATAATTTACAGCAAATTTTGAAAGAGATGCATCTTAGCTCTGGAAATTGTTATTTAATATGTCAATGCTGTTTTAATGAAATGCTGCTTCTAAGTATGTGGTTATTAAATAAATAATTTTTAAAAAAATTACCAATACTCATAATTGGAAATTTCTTAATTCAAAGAACCTCAAATGCAGACTGATATCCTATAATCTATTTGTCACAGCATTACACAAGATAGACTATTAAGTCACATCATGTAATTCAGTATGATCACTGAAAATGTTCAGAAAATGGGAGACAAATAATTTCAGAGATTTGTATCTCAGAACTTTAGTACAAAGTTCAAAAACAATGAACAGAAATCTTTGGGATTAAAAACAAGCATCAGGTATGATTATTTAACTAATATCATGTGAATGATCAAGTTTCCATATTTATAGAATGACCAGTAATAATTTATTCTATTTTACAAGTTTTAAAATTACATCATGGGACTGGAGAGATGGCTAGCACTTAGAATGCTTTTTGCTCTTGCAGGACACCAGAGTTCTATTCCCATAGACCCATGCTTGGCAGCTCATACCTGTCTATAACTCCAGCTCTAGGGGATCAGATGTTCTTGTCTGGCATCCACGGGCATCTGCACACTTGTTGCATATATACATAAACATACACATAAATAAAAAAAACAGCTCTTAAAAAATCACCTAACCAACGATATATGCAAGTGCTCAAGTAAAACTTTAATTGAATGTGTTGCTCAGAACTATTAAAAGAAGTAAACTCATGGGAGAATCACAGACTTAACACTCATAACCCATAGATAATAGACAAAGTAGTGTGTGGATATATTTATAGTAAAGGTATTAAGATAGATGGTTTGAATAAACTTATACATAATAGTTTAAAGTGCTTTATTGTGCATTGCCTACTTATGAAAAGAGAAAGCCAAAATCCTCACATACATAAATGTCATTATAAAGAACTTAAGGCACTAAGAGTAAAATATAGAGGCTGTCTGGTTTGGAATTAAGTTAAACTCTATCCCTCCTGATCTACAAACTTTATTGTCACTTTTACTTTATAAGTTCTATTTATACAGAGGCCTTTGGGCATAAAGTGTATTTTCTACAAGTCTAGTTGCTTCTTATAAAATCCATTTCTGTTGGTTCATTGACAGCTCATCCACCAGCAAATCTCAGTAGTGACAAACTTTAATGATTGAAGCACATATCTTGATTTCTCACAGAATCTCAATGTATTTCAGATGGAATACTGACTTTACTGTTATTAGCTCATCCCTACTCTCACTATCTCCCTTCATCCATCAAGGATAAACTACATGTCAGGACTCTAATCATTTGAATGGAGAGAGGAAAAAGGAACAGGCCACTGTAAACCTGCCATCATGTACCTGGATTTGAAGTACAATTTACTTCTTAATTATTTTGTTCAGTAATAAATTAAAAATTTTGCAATTTTTCATGTTGCTAATAAACTCCTGAAAAAGAGAATTAATTCTCATTCAATAATAATCAATGATTTATTATTTATTCCATTTTATGGTGTGCTTCAATGTATAAAGGCTGGAAAGCAAACTCTAATAAAATGTCAGATTGTAACTACTCTAGAGTGATATTACTCATTTATCACACGAAGCAAAGCTTGAATTTTGAAACATTGTGATGCTTCAATTGGCAGAATACTGCATGCTGTGTATCATGGCTCATGTCATTTAAGGAGATTTCAAATGTCATTACTATATCATGCCTTCTATTCTTCATCTGACTTTCTGTCTAGTATTCCAGAACAAAAATTTATATAGTCCAAATAAGTCCAGTATTAAATTTAGGCTCAGAGAATATAGTATTTTCACTAATTTAAACTGATAAAAACAATAATACTATAACACAGTATGAGAAGCATGTATAAAAGTACAGCAATATCAATAGATAGTTCTGTACATATGTATATGTACATATGCATAAATATGTAGGCTAAACAGTATATAGTTAAAAGCTAAACTGCATGCTGGATCAAAAGATAAAAGCTAAACTCTCAGATGTATTTATTTGGACCATAAAACAAACATGTCTAGTTAAGTAATCATACATTAATATTTTTCATATGATGTCAATGCATATAATAGACAGAATAATGATTTTGCTTTCCTCGAAAAGAGAGATTATAGCGGTCAGTGGTGTTAAAATGGCTAGTTAGTAAATATAAAAAACACAATTATCCTGGCCTTTTGCGGTGGTGATGGTCGATTCATTCTGAGAGTGATTCAGTGGAAGAAAGCAGCCTGTTCTGCTGCCTTTGAGGATGGAGGAGTATGACTAAACATCAACAAATGAAGATGAACTTCAGAGGGTGGAAAACACAAAGCAGCAGATGCTTTCTCAGAGCCTCTAAAAACACTCAACACACAAGTCTGTAGACAGCTTGTTTATATTTGGGAAGGCTGTGGAAGCTCTGGCAGAGCCTCTGTTACTATGCCACACTGCTGAAACCTCCAATATCTCATAAATAAATAATAAATAAATAAATAATAAATAAATAAATAAATAAATAAATAAAACAAAAAGACATTAAAATCTCAACCAACATTACCAGTAGTAAGCATCTCACATCTCAGGCAATGCTCTCCCTATAACTTTCAGGGATCATACTTTATAATTGGGAGAAGTAGGTCACTGTGAATTAACTCCAACTTCTTTATGTAGACCATTAAAAAAATAGGTTTTTCCAATAAAGATCACTGACATACTGGTAGGGGGCAGAGTGGCTTAGGTGGTGTGATTGTCATCATTTTTAATAAACAAGTCTCCTAATTGCCATTTTCATTCCCACTAGCTCAGTGGTTGCTTAGCTGTGAAGTAAATGAATGCAAATTAACCACCATGCAAGCATGCCTGTCATCAACAATTCCTAGCTGTAGCCCAAAACTTACTCATTCCTTCGGAGAGTTGGCCACGTGGGGCATCCTGGGAAAAGGTGTGCAGCAGCGGCAACTTTGGAGCTCCAGGTCGAAATACCTTGGGGTCAACTCTTGTAGGCTTCAGCAGGGGCGAGTCTTGCAGGCTCCGCAGGGCAAGATGAGGTAGACTGTGGCATGGTTGGTAAGGCTGGAAAGCTGATGGAGACTGCAGGCGGGGTGGCGGGCGGGGCGGGGCAAGGGGCGTGCTCGAATGGTGCATGGGTTACAGAAGGATGGAGAAGCCATTTCTTTGTAAATCATCCCCACCCAAATGTCATATAAACTCTGCAAAATACAAATAGAACTGTGTTATGCCAGTTTGTTGATCTGTGTCAGGACCACGAGACCCTGAGTGAGTGAGGGTGGGTCAAACAGAGTGAAAAGGGGAAGATTTAATGCAACATTAGCATTGTTCTTTCCCCTTTCACATCATGAACTCAAGATTTTTACTTTTACCCTTTGGCTAATAACCATGTAGGGGAACTTTGCCCTCTGGTCATGAAAAGAACACCTTTGTCTTGGGCCAGAGCACCTATGATCACTAACAGGAGACCCTCATGTGACTAGGCCCATTAGCATTCATTTCTTTATAGAGGAGATGAAGTTGAGGTCACCAGAAACTCACGTGAGATTCTGGCCATCACTCCCTCCTGCTAACATCATGATGCAGGCAATCCTCCCTCACCTGAACATGATCTTAGGGGTCAGAGAGTAGATAAGGGGTAGAAGGATGACTGGGATGAGGAATCTAGGAACAATTTTTATGAGTTGGAAATCTGCCAGAGTACAGCTTTTCTGTGATGAAGCTGTCTGAGTATCAACTGTATCCTTGTAAGTAATCCCAAAATGTCATCGACTCTCAGCTGAATGTAGATAGAATCATTTCTGTGTCCCATCAAAGATTCAGATCTTGTGTGTCTCCTCTAGGAAAAGTAACACAATACCCACAATAAGACAAATTCAAGTTTATTAACAGATGGCCCTGTGGGAAAATTGCCCAAAGTAGTAAAGATGTACTACACTCTGTCATTGACTAACCATACAGTAGCTTGTTTAAGGGATGGTCTGCATAGTTTCGTTTGAGCCAAAGAACATATGCTCACTTTTGTGCATACCTATCTAGTTAGTGACTCTTTTAAACTTCTGAACAAATAGATTAGGAAATTATTAAGCTGTCATGGGGGTAGAAATTCTTCAATAACAATGAGGTATTATTCTACTGCTTCATGCTAAAATTTAGTTCTTAAATGCACCCCCTCCCCGCCAAAAGCTTGGTTCCCAGCATTGTACAAATGGGAATTGGTGGAAATTTCAAGAAGTAAGGCCCAGTGGGAGTTCTTCAAGACTTAGTTGATATGCCCTTGAAAGAGCTGACAAGACCCTAGCCTTTCTCTTTTCCTTTTTTACTTTTTACTTTCTGGCCACGAAATGAGTGCTTCTCTGCCATGTCCTTTAGCCATGATGCTCTTCCACTGGCTGACATCAATGAGTCCAAACATCATGGGGTGAAACCTCCAACACCATGAGTCAAAATGAACCATCGATTTCATTAAACGGATTACCTTGTATAATTATAATGGTTATGAAAGCAAACTACCAAAAATGTAGTGGTCTGGCATAGTACGTGTTTATTAATGTTTTATTCTGTAGCTAAGAATTCTGAGTGGGCTCAGGTAGCATCTTTGTGTAGGGTCTCACATGGTGAAAAATTGCCCATCAGGCTTAGTACTTAGCTGGAGAACTGAAATTTCCACTTCTGGAATCATGCAGTCCTTCTCAGAACTCAGGTTCATGTGGTTGCATGACTGCAGCCTTTTCTTTATTGCCTGTCAGTCAGGTTCTCCATTCCTACAAGCTGCTCTGCAAACTGCATGCTGCTACTTCACTTTCAAACATACATAGACTACACTGAGTCTTCTTTGTCCGTGAGTCTTGCTGACTTGCCTTCCTGTAATCTACAGGAAAAAGTCTCTGCTTTTACAGGGCTCACTGGATTTGGCTTACCTGGATCATTCTTCTTATGATTAACTGATGTCTTTCAAGTTAACAACATATAAATGAATAAAATGTGGAAACTGAACCACTTCCAAAAATATCCATAAAATATAATATCAGATCCTCAAAACTAACTCTCATTAAAACCCCAATGTAATGAATAAAATTTATAACAATGTACATATGGTTATAGATCTACTCTCCAGACCATGTATCTCATGCTATACCCTAAATGTGTATGCACCACTACCAAATTCAGGATATTTGATGGTGGTGTTAAGATAACTAGGTTTTGATTTAATTAGCACATTCAGTAGGAGAAATGTAAAGGAGGATTCTTCCCCATGTACAGGCATAGCAAAAACAAACTGTAATCCAGAGAGAACCCTAACCAGATTGAATTAAACAGCATCTTGATCTTTACTTCTCCAGCCTCCAGAACTCTAGGACATATTTGTCTGTTTAAGCCACCCAGTCTCTTATTCTGTTATTGCACTGCAAGCTAAGGTGCTATGTTTGACAAAAGAAGGAAACCTGATTGAATATTGAAATGCCCTCTTGAACAAGGAGGTACAGAACCAAATTCCGTATGAGATGACATGAAGCTCAGGGACTCCTGGGTTTTTCATATACTTATCCAACTGGAAACACTGTTGTTTGATCATTGATAATTGATATATGTGAATGGAAAGGTAGACTTTCTCTGCTTCTAAACCATCCACTTGAAGAATTTATACCCTTGCCCTCCAGGTTTGTACCTTCTGAGTCTAATTTTGGTTTATAAAGGAAGAGCTTTTAACAGGGGACACAGCATTCCCATCAAACCAGATCTTCGACTGCTATCCAATCCCTTTTGGTTTCTTTGGCCTGCTCATGGAGGAGGAAATGTAGGTAGACTGGGAGACACCACACTTGAAGAAGGAAATATTTGTCTTATAGGTGTATGTACACACACTTTCACATGTAAGCATGTGTGTAATGTGTGTGTATATGTATAAAAATATAAAATAATGTAAAAATTAAATATAAGTAACAGTAAATTAGGTTATATTTTAATTTTATTTATTTATTTTTGTTGGCATTCTTTAAAAATATTCTATGTGAGAGGATGTGCATCCTATGCATGCAGGGGGCTGTGGAGTCCAGAAGAGGGCATCATATCCCCTGGAACTGAAGTTGCTGGTGGTTGTGACCCACCATTTGTGGGTGCTGGGATCCAAACCCAGTTCCTCTGTAAGAGCTTAGTAAACACTCTTACACATGAACCTACCTCTTTAGTCTCATGTTTGATTTCTAAAAATTTTCTATAAAAATGAAATTTAAGTTATAAACTTCAGTAAGTATGCTTGATTCATGAAATAGTCATAACTACCATATAAGCATCCATGATTTGTCCTACAAGGTGATTTAGAAAACATAGTCTGGATTTGCTAATGTATCAGCAGATTTAAAGTGAGAGGCAGTGGAAAGAGAAGGATGAGAGAATGCAGAGGAGGGAAAAGAAGCATCCTGCAGAGCTTTGAAGGGGGGGAGGAAAGGAAGAGGAAGAGGAGGAGGAAGATAAAGAAGATGAAGAGAAGGAAGAGGAGGAGGGGAGCGGGAGGAGGAGGAGAAGAGGGAGAGGGAGGAGAAGGAGAAGGGGAGGAGGGGAGGAAAAGGAGGAGGAGGATGGGGAGAAGAAGAGGAAGGGGAGTTGAGGAGAGGGAAGAGGGAGATTTTGTATTGAAAGGGAGTGAATATACTAGATTCAGAATATTCAATGTGTGTGGGGGGGGTTGGTAGGTGTGGTGTGTGTGTATGTGTGGAAGGGGTGGGGGGGTTGGTAGGTGTGTGTGTGTAAAAATATATGATCATCCACATAAAAGCTTCACTTTTTCAAGAAGTACCTTAATCCACAAATACCTCAGAAATACGTCACCATTTCCCAAGAAATCACTACATGACAGATACCGAAATAAATACTTCATATATAGAAACTCAACTCACATCTTCCTTTTAGTTAACATTATCATCACTTTTTTTTTTTTTTAAGATTATTCTTTGGGGACTGGAGAGATGACTCAGCAGTTTAGAGTACTGGTTATTCTTGCACAGGACCCAAGTTCAGTTCCCAGCACCCACATGGCAGGTAGCAACCATCCCTAAATCCAGTTCCAGGAGACCCACTCCCTCTTCTGGCCTCCATGGGCATTGCACAAATGGGTGTTCTTACTTTCACACAGGCAAAACACACAGAGAAAAGTATTTTTAAGGCTTTATTTTTATTTTTATTTGGTGAACTCATGTAAACGAGTGCAGTGCCTGAAGAAGCCAGAGGAGCACATCAGATATGCTGTAGCTGGAGACACTGGAGGATTTGAGGAGCCCAGGTGGGTTGCTGTACATGAACTCAGGTCCTTTGCAGAGCTGCATGTGCTCTTAACCACTGAGCCACCTCTCTAGTCCCATACTTGTTAAGTATAAACTATAAAATAAGAGTAAGTGGTAAATCTAATTTAATGGCAATGAAAGGATAGTACAATGTATATAATTAGTGCTTAATCTACATAAAACATTGTAGAAATAAGCTGTTTGGTAAATCGTGGCAGTCATCCAGATACTTCCTGTGTAGAAATTTGCTAGTAAACTTTGAGTAGAAACAATTTGGTTAAAAAGAAGTTAGTTCCCATGATATTTAAAATTTATATGTTCTTTCTCCCTTTGTTTTATATTGCTTGATGTTGTAAGGATGGAGTTAGGAAGTCTTTAAAACATTTGTCCTTATGAAATCATGTCTTTATTAAAAGATGGAAGCTCTTCCTTCTGTTTTTCATACCTACTACTGGACAAGTAGTATATAAGAATTCAGTGATTCAGACTATCAAATGGCATTTCATAAAATAATATCAGTCAACCATGTTCATACATTTTTCCTGAATTTCCTAAGGATATTGTTCTACTTACTCTATACTTTTAACCCTTTTCCTGTATTCTGCATGTTTATAGCAAAAATTTCCATATTGTTTTGTACAAATTGGTAAATAAGATTAGTTTTCTAGAACCATAGAGAAAGTTTGAGTGAATAAACTTTGGGTGAGAATTCATTGTAAGTGCAAATATTCTGACTACACCTAATTTTTAACCTAAAAACTGACTTTCTCCTTCCTGTCCCCTGTCTGCCTCACCAGATGATATTTCAAGAGAAGCTCTATATGAGGACCTTACAGACCAGAACTGAAGAGAACAAAGCCTTGAAGCTGGGACAACTGGGGACTGAGCCCCTGCTCCAGCCTACGGAAATATCCAAGGCAAGTTGCTCAGAATTTTTATTTCTTGCTTTCTTATCCATAAGATATGAAAAATAAGAATTATTCTTTCTTTTTTTAGGAGATTTTTGAAAAAAATATTTGTATTTGCTTCCAAAGAATTATGTTTCATTATGGCATTTTCCAAACAAAATCACTTTTTATTGTTTTACTTCCCCCCTTCCTTCTCATCTGCCACCATTCCCTGGTGCTCTCTGACCCCCAGTAGCCTCTTTGATGCTTTAGAGTCACATGTCACAAAATTTTATTTTCTAAAGGTGTTTTTGGAAATTCCTGACATATAGTAAATATTCCACACGTGTCACTTTCCATTGTCTTTATTATTGCTAATAAATGAAAAATTAGTGAAGTATAAATAAAATCAATTGAAGAAACATCAAAAGATGATGTCTCTTAACTACCAATTTCTTGGACCATTGGTTCTGAAAATAAAGATTAAATCAGCCATACTTAACCTAAAAACAAAAGTTATGACTCTGTAGCAATGCCACAAATTCAGATACCTGAATTCCACTTTATGACATTAGAGAGTTTGTTAAAACAATAAGCACATGATATTGTTAATAGTGCATTTTAATGGTTCCATTTTATTTGTTAATTGGTTACTTTTGAGGCTGAGGGAATAGCACCATGACATCAAATTCAAAGATTTAAGTAATCCAGTTAGATTAATGTTTGCAATCAGCAGTTAATCCATAAAGTCACTTCCCTCTTTGTTCCAACAATATCCCAACACTTTCGGCTTATTTTCTAATTTTCAGCATATGGATAGTTGGGAACAATATTGGCTTAAGTACATACATTAACTTTGTTGAATTATATTATGATGTCATTGGAACAGAAAGCATTTCAATGTTTCATTTAAATAAAACCAAGTTCAAAATCTTGGCTTCTTTGTATGTTTTGCCTAGAGGCTGTTGCAATGCCTCCAGGAAGCTGCCATGATAACAAGGGGAAAGGACAGTAGGCATTGTTAGTGTTGACACCTGTGATCCAGAGTTAACATCTTCCAGTTCTGAAAATTCCAAACCTTTAAATATATTACTTCTTCATATGAATATTTATCAATTTTCGTTAAAATATCCAAGGAAACATTCAGTTGAAAATCTCCAACTTAAAGCACTGTGGAAACTTACCTCAGTGTGATTCTGCTATTATGCATGATGACATGTTAGTTCCTGTGGGTCTTTATTTTTGAATTTTAATATTATCTCATTGAAGAGTAAATCAAAAGATCTTGTCACTAATCAGGATTGAAATTGAAGGACATTTAAAATTACCACTGAGCTAAATGTGTTCTTCATCTCATAAGTATTAACTACAAATTGTGCTGATAGGAACTGTATCTCCATCTAGCTATCATTTATATATCTACTATTAATTACATTAGCAGGATATTTATTGCATTATGGTAAATTTCCTATGTACTTTAAGGTGGAAATTTTCAACTAATGTTTCCATGGCTGTTATAATGACTATTTTCTAGACAGGTTTTAGGTAATAGATGGACAGATAGATTCCACATAGATATATAGATACATAAATAGGTACATATGTGTTCTTCCTTTTAGATACCTGGGAGATATCCATAAGTGTGTCAAGAATGATAATGTGATGCTAAATATTTTCTTATATAATGACATGCAAGCAAGTGGGAGACAGTAGAGCTATCTATACATGCAACTAAGTATTATCCAGAAGTAAAAGCGTGTAGCTGTGAATTCATTGCTCATGTATAGTTTTTAGTGAAACTGAGATTTTGAAGTCTGACTACTGTTTTACTAACTCTCTGAAGATAAAGTTCTACCCTTTATTCTTCTTTTAAAGCACAGTTAATAATCACACTGGTGCAGAACTATTCATGGCTAATGCAGTGAGGTATACTGGGCCATCTTTTATTGTACATGATTTAATTCCATAAGGATGGCTGCACGTATTATGAGGAAGTCGATGATGGATGGATGGATGGATGGATGGATATATAAAGGATAAATACTTACAAAGATGCTATGAATACTACTTCCAATTCTGATATAACCAATCCTTCCATAATGAAAAGTACTGAAATTGATAATCTCAGGTCTCCTTATAGTAGATACAAAAGTGGCAAAAGGAATGTAAGTGAAGGCCATGCATTCTGCTGAATGTGACAGTGTTTTAATGTCAGAAGAGCAAACAATAATTCCTTCTAGAAGCTGTTATATGAAATAAAATTCCATATGGAATGTAAATAAATAAATAAGTAGGAATTTTCCTCACTAGAAAATAGTATTAGAGTCCCACTCTGTTCCAGACATTATTTCAACATCAAAGGTATCACTGAACAAAAGATCCTACTCACAACCCTAGAATATGCATAAATTTTATATTAAAGATCTAATTTTAAAAAGTCTAACTGTAGCTAAGTGTGCTGGTTCATGCCTATAATTGTAGTTCTTGGGAGGTAGAAGCAGGTGGACTGAAGGTCAAGATCAACCTTCGATACTTAATGATTTCAAAGCCAGTTTGAGTTACAAGAGACTTTGTCAAAAAACTGTCTGATTTTAAAACTTTAGACAAAAAATATGAATGATTTACTTCAAGGTAACAATATTTATTTCATTAACTTGTGTGTGTGTGTGTGTCTGTGTCTGTGTGTGTATATGTGTTAATGTATAGTTATGTGTGCTTAAGTGCTGATGCTCACAGAAGCCAGACATGTCACTTCCCCTGGAGTTGGACTTACAGGAGATTATGAGTTTCTGACATGTGTGCTGAGAATCAAACTTAAATTTTCTGAAAGATCAGTACGTACTCTTAACCTCTCGTCCATCTCTCCAGGCTCCAATATTCAATTTTTTAAAGAGATGTATATTACAAAAGCATGAATGATTATTTCTCAAAATTAGACAACCAGTGCATATGTCATGAAAAATAGTTTGAGAAACATTCCACCTACTTCCTCTATTTAAAATTAAAAACACTGACCAGCAAACTGGTCAATAACATTTAGTTGCATCTCATGGTTCTCAGACATATATTGAGAAAGTGCTTTTCACTGATTATCTGTCTTATGGAATTAGTATCACCTTGCACAGTTTTTAATCACATTGTTCTAGATACTGTATCCACATGAATTCACATGAAAAAATCCAGATACTCCTACAAAGTAGAAGTCATTATGTAGAGCAGGATCAATGAGTTGAGGAGTTGTCTTTTCAGTTGAAATCTATAGTAATCTGTTTTCCTTTTATCAACAATACCATTACTAATTATAGATAAGGTACGGTCATCAAACAAATCACAAAGCAATCAAAGAAACATTAAATTTCATGGTAAATTTTTCATAAATTAATGTTCCTTAGAATGTTACTAAAGTTTTCTTATTTTTTTGAGTTTCTTCCTTGGGATTTTTATCCCAGGATAAAATGAATCTAAATCTTTATGTCAATCATTTCTGGATCATATGATATTTATACCTAGACAAAAGTGCTATAAGAAAGTTTTAGAACACTAACTCTGGTAACTGTAAGGTTCACTGTAAAGTATTTGTGGCTTAGTTTCTAAAGCTTATTGAAATGCTCTACAGTTCTGTAAAATTGTGAAGCCAATTTTGAGAACTGCTGCCATACTCATCCTTTGTGTTCCTCAAAATGGAATCCAGGTAACATTTGATTGTGTGTGTGTGGTGGGGGAGGGGTGTGTGTGTAGCAACGTGCATGTGTGACTACTCCCTCAGAATCCAGAAGACAAGGTCAGATCCCCTGGAGCCGGAGTTACACACACTTGTGAGCATCTGATATGGTGCTGGTCCTCAGGAAAAACAACAAAGTGCTCTTAAACACTGAGCCATATCTTCATCCCTAAAACTTCATTTTTTTCCAAAAACGAACTGAGGTTTGCAGACTGAGTGAAGAAATTATTGCCATTCATAGCTATCACATTAGTCATATGACAAATTGCAGAATGTTTTCACAGTCAAGAATAGTAAATAACTATAAAATAGCCACTTTGAATGCCCTTTACTGTTTCATTCTTCAGGTCACTTTAATAACTGTTAGAAAATGAGGTTATTACTGCAGAATTACCTTTGATTAAGTTTAATGTTTTCTTAATTTTAGTGAATGTATTAATTTATATCAGTTGACTGAGGTATCCTTTAACAAGGTCATTCATAAAATGAACTGGTTGTCAAACCTTTTTAGATAGGAGACACCTTAAAGACCCAAAAGTACTTTAAAATAAAATCTCAAGAAGAGCAGTTTAGGAGATGTATGTGGTCAATAGACACAGTTCTTAATAAATAGCAAAATATAGATAAGACAATGTAAAAGAGAAACCCCATCATTTTTAATGACAAAGAATAAAACCATAAAACACATAACCATCTCTAATTTTTACCCTTATTTGAACAGCAGTAACATTACTCTGAAGTTAGTTCTATGATATAGAAAACATAAAAGATTGCTCAGGAGTAAGGAATGGCTCAAACTAAGTCAAATTTTGTTAACAATGCATGTTATGTTTCATTTTTATTTATTAAATTAGGAAACAGTCCTCTGAATGAGCATTTTCAGACACTTAGGCAGAACACAAGCATGAATAAGACAGCTGTACCTCTCACTTCTCACCCTCGACCCTCTACAAAAGTAATTAATGGAAAAGGAATGAAGTCTTCACAATAACCTTCACAATAACCTTCACTTAACCTTGGTTAAGTGCTGTAGGTGTTTCTAGAGTGTGTTTCTAGACAAGTCCAAGTGTAGGTGTTTTTAGAGTATTTCTAGACAAGTCCATGTGACTATGCCTACATCTCAATTTCAAATGCTCCTCTTCTCCCCCACCCAACACTACTGAGATGCTCAACTTGGCCTTTATTAACATTCATCAAATGGAGCCACATTTATTTTTCTCCTGTGGTATTTGACTAGGGTGCCGCAGTTCTTGTCCCAATTCTATATGTCCAGGTAGATTAGTCCTACATGTCCAGGTAGATTAGTTCTATGTGTCCAGGTAGATTAGTTCTATGTGCCCAGGTTCATGAATTCTATATGTCCAGGTAGATTAATTCTATGTGTCCAAGTAGATTAGTTCTATATATTCAGGTAGATTAGTTCTCCTTGTCCTGTAGCTTTGAAGAGAAGCCTCTTTCTCTTCATTTAACTTGTTTTTTTATGCCAGTTAATGGGACACATGGTTCACAGCATGCACTGTTCTGTCATTAAAATGCACTGTTCTGTCATTAAAATGAAGCACAGCTCATTTCATTATCACATTGTGACTGTAACATAACTTCTATCCTAACCAAGCTCCAAGAAGAAAGCCGGTGTCCTCCCTTCTCTTGACAGAGTGGTATCAGATAGAACTAAGCATGGAGCAAGGACTTTGATCAAGTAGTAATCAATGATACCTCTCATGAGACAGTGGAGACCAGGTGAGGTTCTGGACTTTGAAATGCACATAACAGTAGTGAAGAAGTGAACTGCCTTTTTTCACAGAAATTAAGTATGTCTCTTACTTCCAAATGGAGTGCTATTGGAAGGGATTTGTGGACAGTGAAGAGTTTCATTGGGACCCAGAAATAAGGAGGCCACTCCACACATGTAACAGTGGAGGTCACACGCAAAGCAGCCATTTACACCCCTTCAAGTCACAGATGTAGAGTGTGAGAAGCAAGCACAGCTGACTCTCCTGAGAACCATTTATAAGAAGACTGTTTTACCAGTGGCCATGTGAAGACCTTGGAACTCTTGCACCTGGCAGTAAAGAGAAGGCATTGCCTTTCAGAGGAGACAAGCTAAGTATCCTGAAATAAAACTTCTGAAAGATTAAAATAGAAGGAATCAGTCCACATGACTTTTTGTTTAACTACTGTAATCATAATGATAAAGTATTGGAGTGATGCATAAATAGACATATTAATTGAGAAAAGTAGAGACTCCAGAAACACACCCATATGAATATGTCCACGGGGTACAAAGACAGCAAAAAGCACAAGAAACGATATCAACATCATTAGTCGTTGGGAAATGACAAATCTGAAATGAGTTGTCACTACATGTCTCTCCATATCAACAAAATACAAATTACCAATAATATTAAATGTGGGTGATGATGCAGAGAAATTGGATTATTTATGCATAACTGAGAGTATGAAAAATCAACTATTCAATCTAGAAAATGGATTACAGTTTTTAGAACATAAAGACCCTATTATTATACCACTCAGCAATTGCCCTTATGGGTAGTTTAATCACAGAAATGAAAATTATATTCGTGTAAAATTCATATGAATATTAGCTGTCATTGATATAGCCTCAGACTGGAAACCACTCATGCCTTCCAACAGTATTTACTTGTTAACTCGAGGTACTTCCACACAATGGTATACAAGTTACCAATAAAGAAAACAATTATTGATGCACACTATGGCCTAGATAAACATCCAGCATGTTATAGTGAGTGATAAAAGTCAGTTACAACAGATTTGACACTTTATTTATTCCATTTATATCACATTAAAATGGCAAGATTATAAAAATGAACAAAACAGTGGCTACAGAGTGTCAGATGTCAGACGCCAATTTAGCTATAAAAGGCCAACAGAAGGGTTTCCATCAGTGATGGAATGCTAAATGACACCAATAACCTGAGCACAATAGTATACGGTAAGGTTGCAAGATATTATTACTGAATGAAGCTGGGAAACATATGCAATGGATCACATCACACTACTTCACAATTCCATGGAAATAGTCAGGTAGATAAAAAGTCAGTTAACTCGTTATAATTTTCCAGTTCCTTCCATTTTCCTGAAAATTTCTTTTATCTTTACAGTTGATTAATATTGTTTATGTATTATATTTTCCATATCCATTTATCAGTTGGTAGACATCTAGTATGATTATATTTCCTAGCTATTGTGAATAGAGAGCAACGAACATAGATAGGGCAATATCTCTGCAGTAGTATAAAGAGTTCTTTGGGTATATGTCCAAGAGTGTTATAGCTGGCAAGAACCCATGACAGGGGAAGTCATAGGCCCTAGGGTAGAACTTATTACTATTGTTTGGCTAAATTGACTTAGTATCAAACTGCTTTCTAACTATTTTTATACCTATAGATGAGTGCATCTTCAACACTCATTACGGTGATTTCTTTTTGTACTGGATGGCAGATAATATAGAGATTTTCAACTGGTCTGAGTACAGAAAAAAAGTGACTGTGGAGTACTTGAGCTAAACATGACATCCGTATCTTACTCCTCCCTGCAATGCTCAGTGAACATCAGGGAAGAGGCAGCAAAACAATTCTAAGAGCCAGATGTTGGGGGTTTATGGAGGACTGTTTCAAAATATTGTCTTCTGGACATTACACAGTCGATGCACTCATGAATTCACTGTACTTACAATCACCTACATAAAACCTGCCACAATCATGAATTCATGGCAGCTATAGGTGCATACATAAAACCTGCACAAGGTTAAGCCTATTAATGTTTCATCACAGAAGGGGGAGGAGTCAGGCGGCCCTACCCTTCCCTGAAAGAGTTTTGATAGTTACTGATGGCTGGGGGATACGTGTGTCACTTTAGTTTTATAACCACTAGTAAAAGTTGGCCATTCTACAATAAGCCTGTCTCCCATGTTCTCTCAGTTTCTGTCTGTTTCTCTCTGTCTGTGTGTCTCTCTGTCTCTGTCTCTGTCTCTGTCTTCATCTCTTTCTGTCTCTCTGTCTCTCTCCATCTCTGTCTCCCTCTCTCTCTCTCTCTCTCTCTCTCTCTCTCTCTCTCTCCCCATCTCCATGTCTCTCTCCCCATCTCTCTCTCCCTATCTCCATCTCTCTCTCCCTGTCTCTCTCTCTCCCCATCTCTCTCTCCATCTTTGTCTCTCTCTCCCCATCTCTGTCTCCCCCCC
>NW_008353294.1:876193-926069 GCF_000622305.1 Nannospalax galili | reverse complement strand
AGCTGGCTTTGATTTTCAAGAAATAAGAATAAAGTTGCATTTCATAATTCAGTTTCTGTTGTTCTATATTCAAGGAATTATTTTAGTATCTCTTTCTCTCTCTCTCTCTCTCTCTCTCTCTCTCTCTCTCACAGAGAATAATGAAACTTGGAAGGAAACTTGTTGAGAAAAAGGGCTTCAGAGGGAGAAGAAATAGGCAGGAATACTAAGGTTAAGAAGGACTAAAAGTCATTACATTACGCATGAAACTAGTAAAGAATAAAAATGAACTAATTCTTTAAAAATCAACTGAAAAGAAGCAGAAAATGTTAGAAATGCCAAATATTACTATAATTTAAACCATTATACATAACATACACAAAAAGAAATATAAAACTGATCATTGTAAAACCTGCTATAAAGACATTGAGAAGAATGATAGAAAAATAATAATTAAACAAAATTTGCAGAAGAAATTTATATTTTAGCAAGATTACATCAATATTTAACATCAAAGGTAATTAATACATTTTGACAAAATTCCATTTTACCTCTCAGATAATCATTTATTTAAGTCAATCAACTGGGCACAGTGGATACACTATTCATTAGTTGAGGTAGACGAATCAGTTGACTCCATGTGTTTGCCATAATTCTGTGCAACATAAAATACCTCCATCAAAACATAAAAAAATAAAGGTAAAACAGCTGAATGAATGAACAAATAAAGTAATTCCACAATAATGCAAAAAATAGTAAATTCTTAATGAACAAATTTATGCATTTGTAAGTACTCCTGATAAAATTGGGGGGGGGTATTTATTTATTTATTTTTAGTCATTTTGAGACAGGGTCTCCTTGTAGCCCCAGCTGTCCTGGAACTCACTATGTAGACCAGGCTGGACTTGAACTCACAGATTTGCCTCTGCCTCCAGAGTGCTGGGATTAAAGGCGTGCACCACCACGCCTGGCTAAAGTGTTGTTTTAAATGGTGTTTATTAATTGTACTTATCTGAGGGCACGGTAGTAATGAAGCATGATGACCAGGTTTGCAGCAAGTCACATATGCATCATCTCTTCATGTTGGGAATATTCAAAATCCTCTCTTCTAGCTACTTTGAAAGGTATAATAAATTATTATTAACTATGTGGATTCTACTGTGCTATGGAACTCTAGAACTCATTCTTCATACCTGAATGTGGTTTTAGAATCATGAAACAACATCTCTTCATCCCACTTCATTTCAGGTTCCTGGTAAGGACTATTTTACTGCTCTCTACATCTGTAAAATCAAAGCTGAATTTTGAAAATAAATTGTTTGGGCCTGGAGAGAGGCTCAGCAGTTAAGAACACTGGTTGTTCTTGCAGAAGACCTGGGTTTGAATTCCAGCACACACATGGCAGCTAACAGCTGTCCATAACACTAGTCCCAGAGGATCCGACAGCCTCTTCTGACATCAGCGGGCATTGCGTTACATGGGTGCACTTACCTACATGCAGGCAATACATGCATACACATAAAATAAAAATAAATATTTTTAAAAGTTAAAAAAAGGAAAAGAAATTGTTGACCTATGCCAAAATTTTCCAAATTATTCTAGTAATTCTTTATAGAAGAATCTGTCCATGTAAATGTATAAGGATCATCTTTGGGGGTTGGAGAGGTGGCTCAGTAGTTAAGAGCACTGACTGCTCTTGGGGACCCGGGTTCGATTCTCAGCACCCACATGTCAACTATGAAATGTTCTTAACTCCAGTTCCAGGGGAATCTGAAGCCCTCTTCTGACCTCCGCAGCATTGCACGACACGGGTGCACTCATGTACATGCAGGCAATACACTCATACACATAAAAATAATAAGTAAAATATTTTTTTTAAAAAGAATCATCTCTGTAAAGTCTGGCACTAAAGTGTTGCTTGTGGAGTCAACACATAGCACTGAAATTTCTCTAATTACTTGAAAACACACATGAACTCAACAACGTGTATTATAGTGCTGATATTATCACTAACATCCAAAAATGGAAACAGTGTCCATCAACTCATTAATGAACAAATGTAATACATCTAAACAATGGGATATTACACTTCAGTTAAGATAACAAAGCACTAAAACATGAAACAACCTGGAAGATTCTTGCAAACATGCTAAGTGAAAATGCCAAACTCAGCATAGAAAAACGTACATAACTAAACTGGTATCAGGTTGGCTTGGGTTTCTTTTAGGACTTTATTTTGATGATAGTACAAATGTTCTAAAATTAAATTATGGTAATGTTTTCACAACTTTGTTATATAAAAAAAAAAAACCACCATGAATCATGTATCTTAAAATGAGTGAATTAATGTGACGCTGTGAATGATAACATCAAAGCTGTGATCATGATGTTGAAATGGCAAACCAACTCCATTTTATTCTAGCTGAATTTGTTTTGCCCCATTTCTGCTGAGCCACACCCACTGCAGCCACCAGGCAGAACGGGTCTCATGTAGGCAGTACATTCCTACAATACTGGGAAACTTACACCTAGCCAGGCAGGACGCCCTCTCATCCAGGTATACCTGCATACCAGCATCTCTGTGGAGTTCATCGTTTCTGCAACTCTGAGCAACTTGAAACTTTTTCCTACTGAGACATTTGTTAACTGAAAACCTCTTTGTTAACTGACCTGCCCTGGTCTGGTGCAAGTATGGTGCTCTTCTGTAACTATCACTATTGACTTTGCCCCTGACATGATGTAGATTTGGTTTAGGCTTTATCAGCCCTACCCTGCTTCTCCTCAGGAAGGAGAGCGTTGAGAGCTCTTTTGGGTATTAGCCCCTTCTTGAAAGCCAGCTATTAATAAAGTCGACCATCACTATGCAGTATTCCTCTGTGCCTCACATATTATAATATAATTTACTATGTATTAGTGAAATACATTTGAAAATATATTTGAATTTTATTCAGAATTATATATATCAGCCTAATACCTGGCACAAGAAATATGTTACAATATTTCCATTTCATCTTTAAAAAATATTTTACAAAATTTTGAATATGACACACATGTTGCACTTACATATATGGAGGTAAAACACTCCTAAACATAAAATAAAAATAAATAATAATAAATAGACTAAAAGAATTTAATTTGGAATAATTTGACATTAAATTTTAATAATATGTAATAATTAATATACTATGCTAAAACACATAAAATGTCATATATAATAGTAACTTTACTGTTACACTGTTTTATATATGTGGGCACACTAACATGTATTCATTTAAATATCCTTGAACACAATGGCTTTAGTAGTAATTTTTCTCTCTTTTGGGGGGGAGTTATTTTTTTTTAAGACAGGGTTTCTCTATATCACCAGCTGGCCTGGAAATGGTCATGGAGACTATGCTGGCCTCTATCTCACAGAGATCCACCTACCTCTGCCTCCCAAGTGCTGGAATTAAAGGCATGCACCACTATGCCTCATCAAATAGTTTTATCTTAACATGATCATTATTTCATATTTCTGGTTTGTGTTACTTGGGTATCTTATTAACTTCTATAATTTGTGTATAGTACTTTTAAATGTTTTTAATGTTTATTTTAAAATAATTTAAAATACATTGTAAAGTTGCATTAATAAAGGATGGAAAATACATATTATTTATTGAAATTTTTCATTTAATCCCTGGACATCATTTTAAAGGCTTGAAAATGGATATTATAATGTGTGAGGTTCCGGGTTCATTCCCTGGCATCTCCAATCAGCTATTGACATTTAGGGCTGGAGAGATGGCTCAAAGGTTAAGAGCACTGACTGCTCTTGTAGAGGACCCGGGTTCAATTCTCAGCACCCACATGGTAGCTACAAACCGTTCTTAACTCAAGTTCCAGGTGAATCCAAAACCCTCTTCTGACCTCCACGGCATTGCATGACAGGGGTACACTCACATACATGCCGTCAATACACAAATATACAGAAAAATAAAAATAACAAAATATTTTTTAAAAAAATAAGGTATCAGTATTTTTCAAGAAAAAATGAAATGCATCTGAAAAGCTTTTGAGCACCTTCAGCATTCCCTGTGCATAGTAGGAAGAAGTAACTAA
This sequence comes from Nannospalax galili, assembly GCF_000622305.1. NCBI lineage: Eukaryota > Metazoa > Chordata > Mammalia > Rodentia > Spalacidae > Nannospalax > Nannospalax galili. The sequence goes on along the minus strand of NW_008353294.1, from coordinate 921,992 downwards.
GAGACTGCAAGGTCTGCTACCCTGGAGTAAATACACAAGGAGAAATGTCAGGTGAAACTGCATTAATCAACAGGAAAACTAGCAGGCCATCAAAAGAAATGATCACACTGGAGTTCGTTTTACCCTAAATATTATCTTCTGCAACTCATGATCAGAATTTCTGTCCAAAAGATCTATAGGATGTTTCTGAAATTCCACCGAGTGTGTATATTTCCCCAAAATTATCCTAGGAGCTAACTGACCCAAGTTACAAGGAGGAACTAGTTCCATAAAATACAGGAGCATATGATATACATTTCTTACAATGAGTGTGGCCTAGGCTGAGACATCATAGACTTAAAATGACCACCTTACACTTGCAATAGCTTGATCTTTTATACTAAAACTATACTACAGTATAAAATTTAGAAAGGAGACAGAAAGTAACATTAGGTGATGAAGAAAGAAATGTAGGTGAAAGGCTACATGGTCATAAGAGAGGTTACAAAGACTTTTTTCTTTCTAGTCTTAGCTCCATCATTAGATATTTTTTTCTTTTTGTCATGGTGAGTAAGTGAATTCTACCTTCGGGGTATAGAAATATAAATATAAAACAACAATCATTAGCCAGGTGTGGTGGTACATGCTTTTAATCCCAGTAGTTGGGAGGCAGAGGCAGGCGGATCTCTGTGAGTTCAAGGCCAACCTGGTCTTCATAGTGAGTTCCAGGACAGCTGGGGCTACAGGGAGACCCTGTCTCAAAAAGACCAAAAAGCAATATAATAATAATAATAATAATAATAAAAGGATAAAGTATTTGAGCGTGAATGTGTAAAAACCCTCAGTGAAGCTCCACAGATTTAGAATGTTCATTCTAACTATACAGAAGTTCAGTGAGTCTGTCCAGAGTTTGGGATGGAGCAAGTGTCTGAGTGGCTTCCTTAAACCAGCTGTGTGGTGCATTTATCTCTGATATTAGAATAAAATGATTTTATTTTTTAACCCATGTTACATTTCTTAGTGGGCTCTATTCATTGGTATGGTCTACCTAAAAGTCTTACATCTCTATTTTATCAATGAAAGACTGAAACAAAGCGAGACTCAGACAACGTGCATGGATTGATGCTATCAGTCAGTAGGAGATAGAGCTGAGATTTTCACCCGTCTACATGACCATCACTACCACGGTAACAAAAAGTCTGTGGCTTGAGATTTCCAACCCAACAAGGTCCTTTACCATACATCTTTATTTCAATTTTTAAAATGCTGGTATTTTTATTTTTTCGTGAAACATATTGAAAAAGGATTTACTTCTAATAATGGAGATTTGTATAAAATTTTGTGTGGACGGAAATCTACCACATGATTTCAAAAAGGGTGTCTTTTAAATGAGATAATGTGGTTGATAAAATATGTCCCTAAATTCTACTCCCATGATGAAGTAGAATTTATTTCCTTGCCCTTCCGTGAGGCTTGTCCTCCTGTCTTGCTGTGGCCAGTACAGAATCAGAAATGCTGTATAACTCCTGACTCTATGACTCAGAGGTATTGTTCCCTCTGCTCTGGCCTTCTTCGATCACTGGTACCTTTGAGAAGCTCAACATAGGCTTCCCCCAGTGAAAAGAATGTCTGGATATGGTGGCTCAGCTGGCTGGCACAACCCTGACATCCTTGGGAGCTCAGACTTCTCAAGTGACTGCGAGCACCTGGGACTAGTCAGCATATGTGACAGCCTATGACTAGAAATCTGAGTGATCCCCATGGATATGTGGAGCAGAAATAGGCTGTTACAGCTGAGCAATGCCCACACTGCCAACACAGAGAACAGTAAAGAAAGAGCAGCTTTGAATTTGAGCTGGATAGCTGTGAGTGATGACAGAGCATCTAGATATCATAACAGAGCATGCTACATTGGAAACATTCGTATGAAAAGCAAAGCTGCTTTCCTTAGAAGACAATTTGATCATTTATTAGTGATGAAATTGTCATTATTCCTGAGCGAATATGAATTGTGACAAAATTGCAGCTGTGTGATGAATTATCTATGATGCTAATATACAACAAGCTCACAGCCATCAAAGTCCTCATAAAATAATTTTGGTAAAGATGAATTTTATATTATCTAGGGAGAGAATATGAAAAATAATTGACATTTTACAAAAAGCATATAGTATATATAAAACTATGATAACTACTTCTATGCTTCGGTCTTTATAATTATACATTGAATCAAATGACTCTTAAAGAACTGTATATTCTTGTGAGGGTTGGATCAGAAGCCTGTGTCTTCTATTATTGGACTGTTGATTTCAACATTTGTCAAATTTAAATCACAAATTTAATGAAAATTATAATGTGGAATGTTCTATCAGCTTTCATATTATCCCAAGGCGTGTCCACATAAATCAAAATTGATTAAGATATAAAATAAATTTCTTGTTCTAGCATCGTAGATTTTCTTTATTTTCAAATTTAAGGTTGTTAATCTTGGAACAAAGAAAAGGTCAGTATAATCCTTAAGAATTAGATCAAATGCCTTTGTCTCTACTTCCAATCAACGAATCATTTATTAGTTGCCAGAGACATTCATTGTAAGAATTATCAAACAGTGTAAGGAAAAAAATATAAATATATGACAAGAAATTTCATGTCTAGAAAAATAACAGTCAAATAAAATATGGGAAACTAATAAAAATAAGATAAGATAGAAAAGTGTCCTATTTTTGTGGTCTTGATCTTATTCCTAAATTTTATATGAAACAGGGCAAGGAGTATTGTGAAGAACTTAAACCAAAGGGAGAAAAAAAGAGTGACTGAGGCTGGAGAAAACAATCTCCAGTTGCTGCTGATTTCCAACATAAGCAATTACTTCCCTTGAACTCCAACACAGAAAGGAACTCATAACTGGAAATGAATGACAGCTAACAAGAAATAGAAACAAGATGTCAGAAGAGAGTCTTATCTCTTCTGGATAATTTCTAAGTATCACAAAGTACCAAACATTAAGTTCTCACTAATCAAAGCAAGATTGATTAATACATGCAAGTCTTTCTGAAGCAACATCAGAAAGGGCTTAGCTACAAATTGGAGCCAAATGAATTCTGGCAATAGATTTTCTCTAGGACCAACTTAAAAGGGCTTAAAGAGAAGCCTTTAAAGTACTGATCTGTAGACCATAAAACTTCCGAAGATGAAAAAGGTGTGATGGTCTTTATGGGAGCACAACAGAAACTAACATTCAGCAATGTGGTATTCATAAATGTGGCATACAAAAAGAGTTACTAGACTTATCTGAAAGCATGAAAAAACATCAGTCAGCAGAAACCTCCCCTCAAAAGAGAAATAACTAGCAGAGATGGAATTTAGACAATTAGACATAATTCCACAAGTTTAGGGAATTAGAGGAAAAATGAGAATGATCAGAAAAGTATGGGAAGATGCATTAAACAAAAAAAAAAAAGAAACCAGCAGAATTTTATAGGTTAGATACTACTACAAAGCAAATGTCAGTCATTGCACTTAAAGAATTACCAATGCAATTTTTCTCATGAGAGGAAAAGGTTTCAAAACATTAAAACCAGAGGAAGCAGTATCAAGCAGATGAGTTCTTGAAAACCTGGAGTTCTAAAAGGAACAAAATAAGAGCAAAGGCACCGCTCACACTGAAGATGAAGCAACATTAAGTCTAAATATCTGAAAGTTAAAGATGTGTCTCTTGGAAAGTTTGGTGACATCGAAGCAAGATAAACACAGAGAAAGCCACAGGAAAACATATCAAGGTAAAATTTTTTGAACCTGATGATAAAGAAAATTCTTTACATTTTATAGCAAGTTGGGTAAAAGAAAACTTAGGGAGAATAAGAATGGATTCAGACTTCACATCAGAATCTTGACAACTCACAAGAAAATGGAATGCCTCTTAAGATGATGAGGAAAATGTGCTTCAGTATGCAAACCTAGAATTCTATCCTCAGAAAAACACTTTTAAAAATCCAAGGCAAAGAAGACGTTTCCATGGAAATAAAAGCTCAAATATTACGAACCATGTTCTCAAGAGAAGACACTGTACTCACAAAGGTGAAAGGTGATGAAAAACATCAGTAGGATGTTAAGGTGATAACAAATAAAATTGATGACAGTAAGTTTGAAATAGAAAATCAGTTAGAAATTGTCTCAGTGATGAAGGTAGAAATGGATGTTAAAGCGATCGGGCACTCAACAGCACCAAACCAGGACACACCATCATAACTCATGATCCAAAATGAAGACACATCGGAATTTCAAGAGCATTCCAACTGAATGAAACTTAAAAATATAGACCAAAATGTCATATGTTTCACCTAGCCTACATTTGGCAAAATATCCATAATTAAATGCTTACTTTTGAAAATAATGTGTGTCTAAATCAATGAGATTTCTATCTTAAGAAACTAGAAAAATAAGGCAGAAAAGACTGAAATGGAATGACAGAATTTATATTGTCAGCAGAAAACATGGTAAATGTAAGCCAGTATTTCAGAAGGGAAATGTATTTTCAAAAAATAGTGTTGGACAATAAAACAAAACTGAAATCTTACTTCACACTATTCCAAACCTTAACTTGAAGGCATCACATATCTAAATTAAAATAATTAATAGTCTTCAAATATAAAACCTCTTAAACTAAGAAAACAGGGAGAGAAAGACAGAGAGGAAGACAGAGAAAGGGAGAAAGCAAGACCTAATTCAAGGGACTGAAATTTTAACTCTATTCAGAAGTTTAAGTTGAGCTAGAAGGATGGCGAGATTATTACCCAGTGCATATCTGAACTGAGAAAGATAAAGGACTTGAAGTTTAAGTTCTAGTACAGCCTGCAGGGAATAGTATCTTCCTATTTTTTTTTAACCTAGTGATTTTTTTTCCTCCGAAAAGATATAGTTCATGTATGTCCACTATCCAATCACATGTCTTAATGATAAATTACCATGAGAGGTTGAGAAATTAAAGCACAGGAGCTACAGAGATGACTCAACAGTTAGGAGCACTGAATGCTCTTACAGAGGCCTAACATGGTGGTTAACAACAATCTGTAACTCCAGTACTAAGGGATCCAGCACCCTCTTCTGGCCCCCATGAGACTTGTGCACACATGAGGTACTTGCATACACACAGGCAAGACATTCACACACATAAAATAAAAATTAATAAATAACTAAAAATAATAAAAGAAATTGCAAAAAATATCCACGCATATCGAAGAGAATAGAATGAGGTTACTAATTTCATGCTTTGTCTATCAGATCTTTAATCTGATAGTTGGATTACTTCTCCTAACACATTTTGTGTAGTCTGCTTCTATCCATTGGCTTATAGGATTTTCACAGCACTGCTTCTACATCCACATTCAAATATCTGTCTTAAATAGCACATACTATTTCTCTTTAGTTCTACTATTAAATATGTGAACACTAGATAATGATAATTAAAAGATGCTAAACTTTAATGTACATGTAAACAAGATACACCATGATACTTTTCCTTAGTCTGTTATACCTGTATTGCGATGTATGCTGTGTATCCTAAGTACAAATATCTCACATATATGCAGGTAAGAGTATTTACCAAGTAAGCAAGCATGCACTACACACAGCCAACAACAGTATAGGAGACTGATTTTAAAAATTACCCATCAATGGGTATTTCACAATGAACCATCTTGGCTATCTTTACCTAGTTTCTGTATTCTGTTGCTTTCCTGAGGAAATAATGCAAAGTACTTTTTTTTCTGGCAAAAATAAACATCACACCTGGGAAATATGCCAGTGACAGTAGCGTGTAGAAAGAAGGCACAGAAAAAGCTGTAATCATAAATATCTCTGCTCTTGGCCATTAAATTATATACAATAGACATGATACTAAAAGCAAATTTGGCATATGGATTTATTTGGTTTTCAAAACATTTTAAAGCACAATTTATATTTTCCATGAAAATGAGATTTTAAGTCATTTGAAAATATACATTTTGCTACTTTCAAAAGAATACAAAGGTATAACAATCTAATAGAAAACAGAGAGAGACTCTAAGTTCCTTTGATTCCTTATTTATGTGCTATATGGCTTAAATTTAAAGTAGCAAAATAAAGAATTTTAAAAGGAAGTATATTCATACTGTCTAGTAGACCATTTGCCCTTGAATACATCTCTTAAAGAAAGGGAAGGAATTGCAGAGATTGTGACTGAGGAACAGACGTGATTTTGTTTTTCTTCTAACCATGCAATGTTTTCATATGCTGTAAGGAAAAACTTCCCCACCCGTCCCAGTTATCACCTCCACATGTATTCCTAATATTCTATAAATTCTTAAGTTTGATAGTCTAGAAAAATAATGTAGCTAGGTTTGGAGTTGTTTTTTTTTTTTTTTTGGAAACAAAATTATTTAAATATTTGTCCCAGATTTCCTACTTTGTAGTTCTGGTCTTTGTTTCATATCCTCAAAATACTTATTAACATAAGAAGCAAAACAAAACTAGCATGAAATTTCTTTTGCAGGAGTTTGTGAAATTTTCCAACAGCTTGTCACTACACAGTCCCTTCACTTTCATCCTTATCATTTCAATGTCAGTACACTTCTTTGTTTGTACTCACTTCTTTATGTTTTTTTAAACCAAGTAGCAAAGAAGATAATGATATAAATCATTGGAAAAGTCAAATCATAACCCATAAGTCACTAGACAAATGTATCAGAGAGACTGATGTTTAATATTCATTGTTCTTTCAAAAAGATATTTTATTTTTTTAATATTTTAATCTTTTTATGTTTATGAGGGCTTTACCTACATGTAAGTGCACCTGTGTCATGCAATACTCACAGAGGCCAGAAATGGACATAGATCCTCTGGAATTAGAGTTATGGATGATTGCTAGATACCATATGGGTGCTGGGATTTGAGTCAAGGTCTTCTGGAAAAACAACAAGTGTTCTTAACCACTGAACCCTCTCTCCAGATCTGCTGATTGTTCTTTCAATTTAAAATATTAATAGAATATTTAGAGAACAGAAGAATAGCTGTTGCTATTGTAAAATTTAAAGTGTAATGTTTAAAAACTTCGATGACTATTTTCTTTTTGAGACAGGATCTCCCTGTAGCCCCAGCTGGCCTGGAAATCACTATGTAGACCAGGCTGGCCTTGAACTCATGGAGATCCTCCTGCCTCTGCCTCTCGAGTGCTGGGATTTGTTTTACCTTTTTACCCTCTTATAGGACTCTGAGCCCTTCTTATTACTAAAAGTGACAGGCATCATATGAACAGGATGCAGCACATGGATCTCTGAATACCAGAGGCTTCAACTGTGGTCATAATCATTGCAGCATAATCTACAATTAAGAAATGAGAAGGCAAACAAAGACATGGAAAGCAAAGTGAATTAAAAACAAATGGTGTTGTAGCCATTACAAAGGACACCAAAATTTTTATCTCAATTGTTAAAGTTAATTCCATTGCTTTTCAAAAATTATACAACAGGGCCAGCTGAGGTGGTGCACCCCTTTAATCCCAGCACAGGCAGAGGCAGATGGATCTCTGAGATTAAAGTCAGCTCGTTCTACGTGGTGAGTTCCAGGTCTGAGGGGCTATAGGGAGAGTACATCTCAAAAAGGCCAAAAAATAAAAAAAGTTACCTAAGTAACATGCTTTAACATGCTTATATTGTATTTAAGTTAAGAAGGAGGATGAGGGTTTCATAATTTTATTGTCTAGCTCTTCTTGACTAAATATTTGTTTATATATCTGTCTTTCCTTTCACTACAATTATCAAAATGTATTCCAGTATCTGTTCACCTATGTGACTGCACTGGTAGAAGCATACTATTACATATATGTGTAATTTTTGTCAGGCATCTATGGCCCCAATTAAGCACAATCAGGAATGTTCATCTAAATTAGAACTTCAGTTCTTTTCCTCATACTGCAGCTTGTTTGAAAATGAAAAGGGCAACAGGAGGAACCATGATTGTTTGTCACATTTTAGCAATAGCAATATGAACAGAAACAGGGCCTCAGAACACCTCTGTGTGGCTACTGTACCTAACATCTTGTTCTCATTTATGAAATCAAAAATGCACATGCCACAAAGTGAGCACTTCCTAGAGAGGCAATATCTACAAATAATGATTCTATGTTATTTACAATATTATTATTTTTGGAAACTTAACATTGGAGAATATTTATTGGGTCACAAGGTCAGTGGTTCCTCTTAAAAAGAGATGGGGCATTGGCTATAATTCAGTGGTAGAGGCTTTCCAAGCCTACAGTCTTGGGTTTGATACTCAATCATCTTTCCTTGCAAAAGGAAGTGACACTCATACATCTTACTGATACATCAGGTATTCTTGGTTGGTAAAACATGAATTTCAACTTTCATGATTGAAAATCAGAGTTTGGTGAATCTTAAAGTCAACAACAGCAAACAAACACTTTTACTCTAGCTTTCTTGCTTTATTTTTGTTCTATTTTTGCCATTTTTAAAAGATTGATTAATAAAGGTAAGGACAAAATAACTATGAACAAATGACGACTTTATTATAATCAGATGTCTTCATATTTGGCAGTACATAGTGAGTTCCAGGACAGCTGGGCTAGAAGGAGACCCTGTCTCAGAAAGGCAATATAAAAGAATATATGCATGTTTTAGCAGCCTCTATGTAATTCTTACTAATAGACAAATATTTGTATATACAAAAAAAATCTAGAAAGTGAAAATTTAAATAAAATCACAGTAATCCTTACAACACTTTGAGAAAGCTTTAGCTATATTTCATTATTCATAGTACAGGTAAAATCATCATCATTCTGAAATTGTACAAGATAACTAAATTGCTATTGGTTATAAATAACTTTAACTTCATTTTTCTCCCTTTCATTCTAATAAACTGTTATCAAAATAGGTATGAACAACATAGCAATTAAACACAATAAGTAAGTTATAAGCACTGTGGCAAAAGAACAAAGAGGAGTCTCATTTGTATTCAGCTACGATTTTAACAAAAAGTTGAATTTTTATAAGATTAACTTCAGTAAAAAGCCTGATCTATTCACAGATTCATCAAAAGAAAAAAATGATCAACTTACCCCAATTTCTTTAGTATAAATACTATTCAGTTAATGATCCTTACCAAGCCTGTAGACATTGCTATGCTCTTTTGAGGTGAACATACTCTCTTCTGACTCTGGGTATTTCAATATTGTTTAGAAGCAAGAGATATTTTCTTCCATTAATTATCTTACAGCAGCATTCTTAGCTTTGGGAGTGGATAAAAGCTTTTCTTATATTTTTCCATAACAGCCTCTTTTATTCCAAAAAGGATTAGTAACTTTAAAGGAATGTGGACTAAATAGACTAAACGAAAAAAAGAGAAAATAATAGTAGTGTGCCTATTTATGCATCTGGTTTTTGAGGCTATATTCCTTTCAAAAATTACATTTTTTCCTCTGGAGCCAGTCAGCATCTGCTGCTTCAGTAAGGGCATTTGTGTGTTGCTGTCACCCATTATTTACAAAGATGGTAAAACCTGTCATGAGCTTCACAAAAGAACTGCTGAAACTTGCAAATTATTTCTCCTGCAAGAGAGCAAGAACAGGCCACTCTGTGACTGTCACCTGAGTCAAAAATGGCGATACTAACGGAAGGCTATTAATACTACAAAGAGAGAAAACAAGCTTTATAACGTTCTTGCAATAGAAACTATGTGCTAGTCATTATGAGTGCAAAGGTGGTTTGCTTTCCTCGATGCCCAGGTGCATCCCTTGAGAACTGATTATATTCCAATTATAAAGAGAAAGACACGGAAGATTATTCTATTTTAGATATTAGGCATGTTATTCAGCAGGCAGGAAATGAATGCTACTTCAAATGCAAAGTGACCATTGCCAACAATCCATGCTAGTTTCCATACCTCCAATGTGACAAAGAATCGCTGTGTTCAGTATGGATGAATAGAAAGTGTTAGAAAGATAACTAGACATTCAAGGAAGCAATCTGAATGGCATTTCTGAGAAGAAACTATTGAGAGCTGAACCAGTGACTTTTGGATGTACTCAGGCAGGATAATCTCTGTATACCTCTTACTCTCACCAGCATCTCTGTCTGTCCCTCTCCTTTTCAACTTTCTATCAGCAGCTGTGGCTTCTCTGACTGAGGCTTAAATGTTAACCTGAGTGTTCCCATGCACACAGTTCTGTGCTCTGGAGGAATGCATCTAGTTTTTATTAGTTTTTGTTTATAACTGTCTTTCAGCCTAGGTCAGTATGACTTCTACTAGCAAATGTCATGGGCTCATTCCTACCCACGTTCCTCTTAAAGACTGAGAGAAACCAGGGCCACAATGGTTCCATAAGCTTACAGCTTTCATCTTGACTGCTCTAGTTGGCCTTGACGTCCCTATTCTCTTGAGCCTCAATTTCAACAGTTTTGAATATGTTATAATAATATCTTCTTCACAAGATCATGGCAAGAATTAGATAAAATATTCATTAAATCAGGTGCACTTAATCTATTTTTAATGAAATGTTTCTGAACTGTCCATTTTTAATTTAGCTTTCCAAATTCCCCAGTAATTCTTCAGAAGGACTATCATTTTTGGACCATCATTCAGAATGATATTTAAAACACGAAAACTTTCACGAAAAAAATTAAATCTCTTACCTAGTGACCATATACCATGCTTTTATTATGTAAAATGTGGAAATCCTATCAGCACTGTCTATATCTTATACATACTTGGAAATCACTACTTTATTTGAGAATGATGAGTGTTTTCCATTGTTCTTCCTTGTAATTACAATACATAAACAGTAGCACATTAATTTAGTCTGTTTTCTGATGTAATAATAGACAACCTTGTTTTCAGGTCAGCATTAACTGTCAACTTGACTCAGCCTAGAACTACCTGAAAAGAGTTGCACTTGAGTAATTGTCTTTCTCTAGTTGCTTTATACATATATGTGTGAAGAATCAACTTATTATTAGTTGATATAGGAGGATCCAGCCCACTGTGGGCAGCAGCATCCCAAAGCTGGTAGTCCTGGACTGTGTAGAAAAGCTAACTAAACATGAGCAAGCCAGAGGTCTAGTCAGCAAGCAGTGTTCCTTCATGATCCCTGTCTCCAGGCTCCTGCCTTAAATCCCTGCCCTGATTTCCCCCAATAATAGATAATAACGTGGTATCGTAAGTCAAATAAATCCACTCTACTAAATAATTTTTGCTAGAGTACTTTGCCATAGAACAGAAAGGAAACTAGAACACCTTGACTGAGTATTTCATAAAAACAAAATAGAGATTTGCTTATAATCCTGGAGGCTGAGAAGTCCAAGAGTCAACAGCAGCTACTGACTTGGCCTTTGTGTTGTGACATCCAATGCTGAATGTTTACAGGAAGGATGGCGATTAAACTTACACTTTTATTTGGAATCTACCCTGGGATGACTAACCACATTCACCCATCAATCTTTTCGCTAGGACAGACTCAGGATTTAAACATTGCTAAAAGTCAGCTCCTTAATACCATAACAATGGAAATCATTTTCAATGTGAATTTTGGAGAAGTTAAAACCAAACCATGTATATCTAAGCTTATCTTCACCATCCATGGAAAAATAAGCAATTTCAAAATAACTTGTTAACAATGATTATTTTCCTAAGTGACAATAATGTGCACTCATCGATTAAATTGAAATGAATTATTTACTTTCAGAGGATGACATTTTCCTTCCTTCCTAATTCACACTCTTTGAAGCAGTTTTGTCTTCCCTGATGCTTTTACCATTAATGTTGATAGATTCAGTACAGATTGTCCAAGTCATTTTATCTTTATTTAAAAAAGAAACCTACTGGGTGATGGAACGATGTTTTATAACCCTAACAGTGCACTTCATTTGTAGTTATTAAACACTCAGCAGGCTCCTCACCACACTGACATTTGTTCCCCAGTCAAAGCTCCTGTCTGACATGGTCCCACTGTGCAAGGTGCCATTTTCTGGAATGAGAATTCAACTTGGATAATTAATAAATGCCATGATGCTCTCAAACAAATACATAATTTGGTTTGTGTGAAATAAAGTGCACAACCCAAGGACAATCAACGTGAGTTCTCTGGCTTTGTACTTCAAAGGCTTCTAAGGCATAGATGGGCATCCGGCCCTGTTTTGTTCTTACCTCACTTTTCTTAAATAATTGAAGCCACTATGTAAAAGCCCTGGTAAATAGTAAGAGAATGAGAGTTTGGATTAGCATAGTCGGGGCATCAATTCACCTGGTTAATAAGATTCAAATTTAGCAATTAAAATTTTCTTACTTCAGATTTACTATGTGACTTTGAACCTCATTATCAGAACTCTATTCTTAAATCTGTGAAATATATATATATATAGAATCATGTAAGCTTTGTCAAAGTATAGCTGTCAAACAAGTGATGAGAAAACAGTTTATTTCAAGAGCTATAGAAGTAAAATTTTAAGTCTTTTCAAAGTTGTATTTATTCTAGTAGGAATCAGGAAAAAAATCATGAAAATAATCATTCCCATGCTGATTCTTTCAAGGGTAACGTTTTTCAAGGAGGAGACTAAAGTAAGTAGCAATAATATGTGTATATTATTTTCAAGAAAATATAAAGTATAACTTAATTTGTGTGGTCAACATATATGGAAATATTACTGTATTTGCACACAATAGTTTCTTAAAAGAACCCATATGGCAGCTAACAATTGTCTGTAACTCCAGTTCCAGGGGATCCAACAGCCTCTTCTGACCTCCATGGGCATTGGAAAACATGCGTGCACTTGCCTACATGCAGGCATAACACTCATACACATAAAATAAAAATAATAGATAAATATTTTAAAAAATAAGTTTAAAAATGATTAGAACATTTGCTAGCAACATAAAAGATTTAATATGCAACTATTGATAGTGACAGTAGAAAGACTAGTTGTAGACAATTATAACTATAGAAAGAGAATAATGCCTAAAATTTTATTCTTGGTTGTTGTTTCTGATTGTATGTTGTTTTATTTTCAAGGTGTTCTACCTATATGGTCCTTGAAATGAATAATATTTAGCAAAATATTAGCAGGCACCAATTACACAGTAAATTCCTTCATAAGTTTGATGACTAGAACTAACTCCTGCAGCCTCAACTCCAAGTCACTAACCTTAGAATAACCCAAACTTTACCATCCAGGGAGTTCAAATGGCTAGTTGATTCACAAAATTACTGCAGACGCAGGGAAGAGTAAAAATAGTTAATAGGATCATTCGTGCATGTGGATGTTTTGCTCAAAAATTTTCATCACATTTCATGTGAAATTTATAATAATGATGTAGAAAGACAAATGACAAGTTGCCCATTTAGCAAGTGAGGAAGAATAAAGTCCATGGCATGAAGTGCATGACCTAAGTTCACACAAATACTGTTGGAAAATGAATTCTCCCTAATCTTTAAAGCTTCTGTACAGCAAAAGAAACAATCAAAAAGTGAAGAGAAAACCACAGAATGGGAAAAAAATCTTCACCAGTGACACATCTGACAGAGGTTTAACATCCAAAATATATATAAATAACTCAAAAAACAAAGAATCAAAAACATCTTTAAAAGTGTTCAATGTTATTAGTAATTAGGGAAATGCAAATTAAAACCACCCTAAGATATCACCTTACCCCAATCAGACAGGCTAGGATCAAGAGAACAAATGATACCAAATGCTGGCTAGGATGTGGAGAAAGGGGAAGATTCATTCACTGTTGGTGGGATTGCAAACTTGTGCAACCCCTGTGGAAAACAGTGTGGAGAACTCTTTAAAAACTAAAAATGAACCTACCATTCAACCTGGTTATAACACTCCTTGGCATATACCCAAAGGGCTCATCCTATTGTAGAGATACTTGTACAACCATGTTTGTTGCTGCTCTTTTCACAATAGCTAAGAGATGGGAGCAACCTGAGTGCCCCCGCCCCGACTGACTGACGAGTGGTTAACAAAAATGTGGTATATTTACACAATGGAGTTCTATTCCACAGTAAAGAAAGATGAAATAATGAAATTTGCAGATAAATGGATAGATCTAGAAACTGTTATACTAAGTGAAGAAACACAGACTCAGAAAAATAAAAGACATGTTATCCCTCATTTGTGGATTCTAGCACCAAATCCTTTTAAATTCCATGTCCTTTTAATAAGATGATGCGGTACAGCAGTCTCTTCTGCATGAAATAACTATCATCATCAAGACTTCAGTTGATCCTGATCACTAAACATCATCACAATTGGGCTTGTTGAGAGTTGTGCAAGCAGGTTCATTGGACCCTCACCAGAGTATCCAGCCACTCTTCCAAGCAACTGTATGTAATTTGGCCCTAATCACACATGGTCTCCTGGATTTGGGGAGGGCTAATGTATACAATCTGGGGAAGGCTAGGAAGAGAAGACTTGACCCATGTTTGGTAAAGGCTTTCCAGTGTGCACACCCTCAGGTCATTCATGCACCTCAGCAACCCCTCAGTTATCTTGGTAAGTAAGCTCAGGAAGTTCATTGATTCCTCAGTATAACTTTAATCAAACATTGGCTTGAAACTAGAACCTAAAAAAGGAATAAGCATTGCTTAGTATCCCAAGGAAAAGAATTCTCTCAACAGATGGAAAATGTATTTGCTAATGCTATTATGTTTCACAATTATTAAAAAAAGAAAGAAAAGAAAATGGAAATGTAAAATATGTTAAAAGGGTATGGGAATGGAGATATTTTCCAAAATAGAAAAAAAATGAGAAAGCCTAAGCAAGAGATGAAGGTCTGTGTAAGTCTGTTATGATATAAAAGGCATGAGACAAAAATAATATGCATGTAATCTTAAAATTTCTAAGGCCATAGTTTGGTCAGCTATTTAAAGAACAAAATATATATCTAGTCAAGGTTTATCTGAGAATATTTGGTTTTTTACCCAAGCTTTATCTATATAGCACATTGTAATTAAAAGTACCAGATTGGTGGAACTAACCTCATTGGATGTCTAACAGCTGTACTTTGAGGCCTATACTAATCTGGTCAGAGGGACTTAAAGGACAATTTTTGCTCCTTGCCCTCCAAGGTAGACTAAGTTCCAGTGGACTATGGAACATCTCTCAAAATGTCCTGTAGCTGTGATGAGTCACCTGTCCTCTTCTTCAGGGAGGCCATGGAGACCCAACAAGATGGACTTGAACCAGTGTCCAGTCTACAAAGAGTAGGATCAACTGAGAGGAAACATTTCCTCCATGCTTCCAAATGAAGCCAGTCATGGTCGAGGAGGACTTTGACTTATCATCACATAGATAGAACTGGTAAAAGAAAGAGGCCAGGAGCTCCTCCCAAGCCCAGGTGACCCCTGAGGAACAGATCCCCAAATGACCTTAAGTGTAAAAATAAATTGATTTATTTGGGCCAACTGTACAGTCTTAAACACCCAAAAGGATAGTATAACCAAAGAGTAAAGCGATCGGTATATTTCTTTAAAAGTTCAAGGGATTACACTTTCCAGACATTAGGCTTAATTCCATATTTAAAAAGTTATTTAGACAACTATTTCTCATTGATGAATTTGTTCTTAACCAGAAAGTGCTGCTCAGGTGGAAGGCTTCAAATCTTGGTCTCTAATACTGTAGTGCCCACCTGTAGCTAAGGGAGACAACCAGCTATTGTTTTAAAATAATGGATAAATTTGTTTTCTCCCCCATCTAGAAGCCTTTGAGAGGGAACTGACATTGATTCTAACTACTCCAACAGCTATCAAAATACCTGAAAGCAAATCCTGAATCCATCAGTCTCAAGTCCAGCTATGGCAGACAAAAGAAAAATGAGGAGGAACCCAAAAGAGGGATGATTTTGGAAGCTCTTGTCACAAAATTCCAATGGACTGTCATATGAACTTTTGAAAATTGCCCTGTTCTGACTTTTCTCTAGTTCCCTGTCTAAATCTTGTAATGCTAATTACTCTTGCCTTTATTTTTCTGTCGCATCTATTCACCAGTCAAGGACTTTCTTTCTACCCTACAGATAAGTTATACAATTTGGGAGTCTCTTAGTTAGACCCTTTGGAGGGGTACCCCAATTGCCTCACACTGTGTCCTTGTTCACTACTGAAGAAGCCAGAGCAGTTTGCATCCTGATTCCCTATCCGCAAGTTGGGTAAGCTTTTCAGAGGATGGTGTGATAAGAATAGGAGGTAGGAATTGGCTAGGCAGTTAGGGAAAAAGACCCCCCCAAAAGTAACCAGCTTCTTGGCTAAAAGTCACAATGTCCTTAGGCCTCTTAGCAACATACTTTGTTCCAAAGGTCAAAAATATCTAAAGTATTTGGGAGCTTTTATCTAATTGTTAAAAGATTTTAGGGTTACCTCTTCAGAGGGCAAAATGTCAGAGTAGCCAAAAGCCCCATTAAAAAATAAGAAAAGAGAAAGAGTACATGAAGCTATCAGAAAAAAGTGATGGGGAGATATGGGAGGATTTGGAGGGGAAGGAATGGGCATGGATTTGATCAAAACACCTTATATATGCATGTATGACAGTCTCAATAAATTATTTTAAAAATTAAAATCTAGATAAAATAAAATAAAAATTAGAGAAGCAGCCATCTCAAGGTCAGGTCTGAACCTAGTTACTTTCCTGTAGATAAGTGTTTTTCTCAGACACTACAGCTATGCTTCTTGCCTAGCCAATGGAACTAACCAAAACAATCTCCTGTTTTTCTGGGTAAAATGCTGAAGTAGTAATAATCAGAAAGATCTTTACTGTCAAGGTCTCTATGTATCTGTTAAGAACATAACTAACAACTGCTTGTTTTGGCTTCTGTAATCTTGCTTTTGCTGCATTTAAGGGTTATTGTGACTCACTGTCCTTGCAACTGCTTGTGTTTTCTGACTATAAAAAAGAAAAACAAAAACAAAAAACAAAACCTCCTCCCCACCGCTTCACTGTAGTCCCTTAACTGGCCTCTGGAAACTATCAGTCTTGCTGAAGCAATAAATTTTGCTAAATAAAATTTGAAAAAAATAGTAAAGCCAGAGCTGACCATGGTGGCACACACCTTTAATCCCAGAACTGGCCTTAGATAGTACTTTTCCTTCAGCTCTGTTTGTTGAATACATGACCAGTGTCATGAGCCAACTCCACTAACTGGTTCCAGCTTTCCTCAGTAGCACCTCATGTTTCTAACCTGTCTAGTACTCTGATGTCTACTGCAACTTAGCTTCACCTTCACAAATTCATGCACAAATCACTCAGAATCTTCATGCAAGGAATCTAACTCTACTACACATTGACTATCCTCACCAGATTTTGGGAACAGAGCCGCAAGCCTCTGTGAACTCTCAACTCATGTATCATGCATGCTTGTAAAACCAGTACCATGTGGACTATGACAGCAAGTTCTGCAGCTCAAGACATAACATACAGACCTTGGACCAAAACTGCAGCTGAATCTACGATGTCTTCTCTAAGTTGTTGCTTTCCAGCAAGCAAACTCTCTGGAGGCATTCTCCAATTCAGTCTCTCTATTTCAAATGAATCTGCAGAGCAGAGCCTGTGATGGGTGGAGTATTACTCTAACGGACAGTTCCCTTTTCATCCCAGTACAGGGCTCTACTTTTTTATCTCATATCACCAATGGCTTCAACACTTGTAGTTGCTTTCTCCACATCAGCCAAGTCCATAGCTTTAAACATTTTCATATACCTTTCCTTGACACACTGCACAATTCTCACACAGTTCTGTTCTCTATCAGTGTGAATATGAAAAATAACAATGATCAATAATCATGCTACTGCCTGGACGCATGCTGCCTTGAGAATTTCCCTGCCAAGAAAATCAACTCATTAATTTTGAAATTAGCTTCACTCTACTTATCGGAACATTGTCAAAATGTATCCAAATTTTCCATTCTGTAGCAGAAATGATCTCTGGTACAATTTCCAGTGGAACCTTTGTTCCCCTCTGAAACCTGATGAGTCAAGCTGCCACCATTCACAATTAGCATTAAGACTTTCTTGCCTCTCATAAAAATGGTCCAGTAAGTTCTTCTTACCACACCCTAGGGCTCTTTGAGCCATCTCCTCAAAATCTTTATATATTCTTCCCTCAATCCAGGTCTAAAGGTCTACATAACCCACATGGTCAAGTTTGTTACAACAGCAACTCCACTCTTGGTCCCAATTTGCTATTCAGTTACTTTTGTCCTTCTTGTTACCAAATATGTGGCAGGAGAAACTTAAAGGGGCCTTGGTTTATTCTGAGCACATAGTCAATCCTTGCGGAAATAGGGAATAACATGAGAGCAATTTGTGGAGGCAATAGCATGAGGCTGCTTGCTCACATCACAGTGGGTCAGGAAACAAAATGGGACAGGAAGCAGAGATGGCCTATAAATCTTAAAACTTGCTCCCCAGCAATCTAATTCCTCCAGCTAAGCAACACTTTAAAAAAATCCACACACTCACAATACAGTGCCAGCAGCTGAGAGCCAAGTAGGCACATGGCAACCTGGGGGTATTTTGCACCCAAAATGCAAAATGCGTATTTTCATGAAAGTCACATTTCATAAAATGTGAAGCAGAGGAACTCATAGTAAAACAACAAGTTCTAGAGAATCATGGCATGCTGTCTAGCACCAAAGAAATGCTGGAATGAATAGAGCCTCCATCTCAAATTTAGAATTTATGTTAATGACAAAAAAGTGTTATAGGCAATAGAATTGAAATACACTTCAAACCATCTACAGAAACACATCCATAACAGCACATTAAACTCATGCTTGAACCACTGATGTTTGCTTTGACTTGTTTCTACTGAACAAGATAACAAAGGTATAAAGTAACTTAAAATTTGCTCTGGAATGGATTTTAATACACATTTCTAATGAATTTAATGTACTTTATTCAAATATTCTATGACAGAACTTCTAAACCATTGATTTTGTGAAGATATAAAATCTTAGATTTGAAAAACTGGGAACAAATGTATTGATCTTATAATAAGAAAAAGAGTGCTGAGCTTGTCCAATAAGATCCATGAAAACATTGAAGCACATCCTGCTGAAAAATTGATAACATCATTATATTATAAGTGTTAAGAAACTGATGGAATTTCATCTTGAGACAGTTATTTTATTGTTCTTATGCCTGAATGTTCTACAGAACTCATAAGTCACAAGAATTCAACTTTAAGTATAGCTAATTTTCTGTGGATTTACAATTTTATTTTCATCTATTGCAATGAAAATCTCTACCTGTTTGAAAAATTTACACCATTCAAATGCGGAAACATATCTTACAAAAGGAAAAGAAGCTTTGATAGAAGCTATTAATGAAAAATATTGTCATTAACCAATCATAAAAATTATAACTCATGCTTTTTCTCTGTCCTTATATTTAGTTATTTGAAAATAATGCAGTTTCTTATATTGAACATTTAATGCATAATCCAATTCTGGTTTTTAGCTGAAACAGAATGATGAAAAGAAAGAAGTGAGATATTCTATAGCATCAGGAGTTTAATAATGAGAGGAAT
This sequence comes from Nannospalax galili, assembly GCF_000622305.1. Lineage (NCBI taxonomy): Eukaryota > Metazoa > Chordata > Mammalia > Rodentia > Spalacidae > Nannospalax > Nannospalax galili. Next base: position 902,445 of record NW_008353294.1, on the reverse strand, counting down.
AAATACATTTGCATGGCAACAGTAAATGAGAATTTAAAAGGTGAACTGACAAGTTTATACATGGTGTTTTAATAGATGTTTGACTATGGTTTGTAAACTTCATTAGTGATTTTATTTTTAATTCTAAGAAGTGTGTTCTTTCTTTTTTGCAGTTTATTCTTAATGAGCTCTGATAGCGTGCCAACTACTGTGAAAAATGCTGGAGAAAAAAAGTAAAGGGCAATCTTCAGTCTTTACGCGTAGGAACTAAGACTCCCATAGTATTTAAATAGCATCTACATTGGGGAGGTGTCATCACCCCCCCTCCTACCCCACAGGGAAATTTGGCTCTCTGTTAAGACACTTCTGCTGTCATATCTTGAGGGAAGAGAGCTGCTATGAACATGAAGTAAGAAGAGGCAAGGAATACTGTGAAACTCTCTGCAATTCACAGAACAGCTTTTTACAAGAGAGTTATCCAGCCCCCAAATTAATAGTGATACAGCTGAAAAGCTCTGACATAGAAAAATGCCAGACCAAAAGTCAGAAAAATTACTTAATGAATGATAGTACCTATCCAAGAATTTCACTATTTTTAACCTCTACTGTGCTGTGTTCTGACATGCTATTGGAGATATAAACTAAGCATAAGAGTTCATGAACATTAAGACAGAATGTCTAAATTTCAAAAGCACTTTGCATAATACTGTTTTCTCCTTCTGTAACACTGAGAGACTAGAAACACAGCCACGTGATTTCAGAGTTTGAAATGAATATAAAGCCTGCACAATGCCAGATTCATAGAAGATACACAGTACATTTCAGCTGAACTGCATTTTAGTTTGTGCTGCCCATTTACTCAGGTATGTAGTCAGCCACTGGAGTGTGGTAAAATTTCCAGGGCCCAGACTCATATAAAAGTCTGACTCTTTCTCTCCCAGTAGCTATCATTGCCAATAGCTCCTCAGCTAGGGGGGCGATATCTTGCCTACCTCCCTATTCATGCTGAGATTTTTGTTTGGCTTGAGCTTGAACAAGTATTGTGGATGCTGCTACAACCCACTTGAAACGTGGAACTTACCATCCTCTGCAATAGCTGGGCTGCTGTGCTAATACAGGATTAGAACTCATCCCTACTGTACAGCTTCGACCTTGAACCCATGAGCCATCTTCCCTCCATCCTCCCCTCCAATCCTTCCAGGCTCTGGCAACATTGTTTTCCTACTTAACTCTATCAGTTCAATTTCTTTAGTTTATGAGTGACCACATCTTTCCATGCCTGACTTATTTCACTAAGCATAATGTCCTTCAATTCCATTTTTGTTGTTGCAAATACTATGATTTTTTGCAGTTATAATTAATTACATTGCAATTCATTTTGCAAAAATGGTAAATAATCATAAAATCACATTAAACAAAATTTTATGAAGCTTTGGAATATGATTTTTCTGACATCAACAGATGATTTAAAGTTAAGAATCTAATAAAAATATACATACTCAAATCCAATTAATGGCAGATAATGCAAGAGATCGTTGAAAATTGTGTTTTAACAGTAATACGTCTCATAGCTATAAAAAGAGTCTGTATTTCTGTACTGGAATCACAGAATCCAAGTAATGTTTTTGAGTGAGCTAGGGCAAGATGTTAATTTGAGCTTTACATACCTCCAAAAGTGTATCTCATATTCTTAAACAAAATTATTATTCATAATGAGTTGCTTGTTAAAAACCTGTGAAGGAATAATGTTAAGACTCTGGAAGCATTTGAGGATTAACTGCTTTCAAGCTAACAAGTAAATGTGTCACAGTTCCTTAGAAAACATGTGACTGCTAGATTAGAGATGAAGGGTAGTTTAGTATTCACAGACGTAACAGTAGACATAATATCATCCTTATCCATCAATTCCTAGAGCCCTCATGCCCATAGGATGACACAGAGTCAGGTAACATCATCATATGAGGTGAGTGTGTTCTAGGGAGAGGAAGCCCCAGCAGAAGGAGCCTGAACATTTTAAGAGGAACAGTGAGCATTCCTGCCCTTTTCTGTAGGATGAGACATTATCTCTGTCTTGGAAGACTGTAAGCAAATGTGTTCTTTACTCCACATGTGCTCCTCAGTACATACAAAGCTGCTCATCACATGAGCATCATAAAATAATATAGTGTTAGGCAAAGTGCAGACAGAATTTTGTTCATAATATTTGCAGAAACACCAGGCTCTAGTAAAGAATTTTCTCCCATTGAAGCTACTAGTCATATTATTAGTCGATTCTGCTTTAAAAGCCCAACAGTAGCAGAAAAGTACAGAGTTGAATATATTCTCTTATATATTCAATTTTACTTCAGGGAATATTAATGAATTAGGAAAAATGTTAGCCAATAAATTCTTAAATACCTGACATAAATTATCCTCAATGAAAGTGTTGGAAATTCTGTCATGGATACAGCCAGGAAATTTATCAGTGGAGATCAAAATCTAAATTTTGCTAGAGCTTTTCTAAGATGTCAAACAAAGAAAATAGCTTCAATTCAGGAAGTAAAATAATGATTTATAATAGAAGGGTGGCATTTAAGTCACTGATACCAATCGCAAAGCCTGAAGCTTGGGAATACAGCAAAGAATTTTTAAAGCACTCTAGGTTTTCCTGCTCATTTAGTTTTTCCATTTGGGAATATTAGTCCAGCACATCATTCTTTTCTGGTTCTACAGATATAGATTCCATATTCTCTCTTTTTATTCTGCTTAACAGATGCCAGTTTCCAGTTTTATAATATGCAATTGCAACAAGACAAGGAGAGATCTAGATATTCTCTTCATATCAGCAATCGAGATACACACAGAATAAGGTGGCATGGTGCCTTAGGGAACAATAAACTATTCAGAGCTGGCTCATGCATGGGATACAGCCTACATATGCAGAATGCAATCCAAGAGACTCATTCAGTGAGTAGTAAGGAAGGGACCTGAAGAAGGAAGTTATCAGCACTCACGTTTATCTAAAACTGATAATTATCCCTTATATTTTTCCAGAATTTCTTTTATTGCATTAATTAATTCACATTTTTGAATGTAGAAAATAAAATAACAGCCCTTACTTTACCTCCAACAAAGAGCAAAAGTTAATGATTTGACTCTCTGCTATCCTAAGCATCAGTTCAAGTATCCCCTTAATGAATTATCCATCACTCTGACCAACACACTTATTTCTTATGGTTCAAATACGCAGTCAGATAAAAATATCATTAATAGTATGATCTAAACTATAAAACAGCATTTTTCAGTTTATAGGCTTTTATTTTCAAAAATCACATTCTTTGCTTTGCTCGGCCTAAGAGGTTTGTATTCAACTTAAGGATCTAATGAAAGTAAAACGAGCAGCATCAGCAGAACAGAAAAGAAGGCATTATGAAATAAAACTGTCATCATGGGATTCCAAGACTGCTGAAGCTTATCTGTAGATTCCTTAAGACACCATTGAACGTAAAGGGAAAAATATCACATTGTTATACAGGAATTTGTTTATTTTTGTATACACTATTCACAGGTGCAAACCTAGATGCTAGACCCATGCTTAACATATCTGGCATCAACATCTTTTAAAACACAGAAGGTGTGTTAATGAATATTACCGCTCATTTTGAGATAGCATATTAATGTTTTAAAATATTATGATCATTCTTTCTTTTATGTATGAAAAAGCTAAGCCACATACATGAAGGAGATGAAATTATTGTCTTCAGTATAGATTTTTTTGGGGGGGAGGAAAGAGTCTAAGCAAGCACTCTACCACTGTTTATATCTAATCATGATATTAAGCTCTTAATGACTTTTTAAATTTATCTATATGGCTAAAGTATTTTATTTCATGAAAAATTAACAGAATATGTGTCTTAGCCTAATTTCTTTTTGTGATAAAAGAAATTGAAAAAAGCAACTTAGGGGTGGTTATTTCAGGGTACAGTCCATCAGTTTGGTAGTCTCGATGGCAGGGAAAGTTTTATTATAGCTCACAATTCCAGGTTACAGTCCATCACAGCATGGAAGTCAGCCACAGAAGCTTGAGAGAACCGGTCACTTTATACCCAAAGCCAGAATAATAGTGCAGTAGATGCATGCACAACCAGGCTCAGCTCACTTTCTCCACTCTTACAAATTCCATGACCCCCTGCCTAGGAAATGGTGTCACCTACAGTTGTGGGTCTTCCTACCTCAATTTTTCAAGATAACCTCCCACATACCTGCCTACAAACCTTCCTAATCTAGAAAATCTCTCACTGAGACTCACTTCCCAGGTCACTGTCAAGTTGGCAATTAAAACTATCACACTGCTGGGCATGGTGACAAATGCCTTTAATACCAGCACTTGGGAGGCAAGGACAGATCAATTTATCTTATCTAGAGATCAAGACCAGCCTGGTCTACATAGTGATTTTTTAGGCCACCTTGACTACAGAGAGAGATCCTGTTTCAAAAAACAGGAGAAAAAAAAAAAAAAAACCCAGAAAACAGAAATAGCTAACCAGCACAGTATACTATAATGATAGAATACTATTATGTTTGTGATGTAAATTTTTGTGAGGCTTTGAGGTCATTTGAATCATTAAGTACAGTGAAATCATGTCTAAAAAATTCACTTATGTATTCCTCGGCTGAATAATAACAATAAAATGGCTCCAGTGACAATGTAAATATACTATCATTATTCTTGTTAATTTTATTTTATGTGTATGAGCGTTTTACCCACATGTAAGTGCTCTCGTGCATGCATTGGCTGTGGAAGTCAGAAAAGGGTATTGGAACCCCTGGAACTGGAGTTTCCAAAAGTTATTAGCTGCCATGTGGGAATTTGAGGCCAGCATGGCCTACATAGTCTGTGCTACAGAGTGAAATTTAATCTTAAGAAGGAAGAGGGAAGGAAGGAAGGAAGGAAGGAAGGAAGGAAGGAAGGAAAGGGAGGGAGGGAGGGAAAGAAAGAGAATCTTCACCTATTTGTAGTTATTTAGTTGCTTTAGACTATAATTCAACTGTCAACAATGTAGACAAATCAGGAAAGTTCAGAAAGAAGAAACAGAAAGTGGATTGTAAAAGTTGTCAGAGGAATAAGCAAAACAAAATGCAATGGAAGCATTAGGAGTGTCTAATCAGGCCAATATAGATGTTAGGATCAAGGTATGTGAAGGTTCAGAATTAAAAAGAACCTGAGAAGATTCTTTTAAGAGGAAGCAAGAAAGAAGAGAGTTAAAGAAAGTTAAAGATTTAAACCAAATTGAGTCAATGTGAGCTCTGGTAGTTTTACATGTTTTTGTTCCTATTTCCTCATATCCTAATGGAAATGTGTTTGAATTAAGAAACTTTTTAAGAAATAAAAGCAACAGAACATAATCCAGAAAATCAAGTCAATGAGCATATGATGCTCTTTGAAGCCAAACTAGAAAGACAAGGCATGTAACAAGGTAAGGAGGAACTTGTTTATATTATATAACACAGAACAATGGTAAGTTATGTGTGCAAATGTGTGTGTATGTATGTGTGTGAGAGAGAGAGAATGTGTGTGTACATGATGTGAATTGTAGTTAGAGATTCTCAATATTAATTATTAATTATATGCAAGAGCAGATATACAAGGACAGCCTTTAAAATAAAAGTAGAAAGTGAGAATCATGAATAGAAGAAACAATATAAAATGTGCTTTATGAAAAGTTACAAAACAGGAATATATGAAGAATCTCAATGCAGCACAATTAAGGTGGAATGCAAGAATATACAGGATACTGGGCTGGGGTGATGATGCCGTAAGTAAACTGCCTGCTGCACAAACATGAGGACCTCAGCTCAGATCCCAGCATCCACATAAAAACTAGGCTTAGTGGTGTGTACCTGTAATCACATCACTGGGAAGCTGATTGGCCAACCAATCTAATCAGTTAGTTAGCTCCAGGTCCACTGAGACCCTGTCTCTAAAATTAAAGTGTTGATGTGATTAAGAAATCCCAGTATTGATCTCTGGATGCCACATGAACATGAACAAAGCTACAGATGCATCCATAACACACACAAGCAAGAGTACCTGCAAACATGCACACACACACACACACACACACACACACACTTACAAACATGCACACACACACTTACAAACATGCACACACACATGCACATTCACAGAAAGAGAATGAGAGAGAGAGAGAAAGAGAGAGAGAGAGAGAGAGAGAGAGAGAGAGAATATTGGGTTGACTCCCTTCAGTTGAGTGTAGAGTCTTAGGACAGTAGTTGCATTGCTTAAAAGGGAAAGAAATATGGATGAACAATGTTGAAAATACTGAAAGCAATAATCCAATTAACCAATTATTTAGTACAAATTTTTCTATATTACCAATAATATTTTATCAGCTAGTGATTTTTTGTAATATTTACTTCACAGTATAATGATAATATGATCTTTCTGTTTAGACTTTATAGTACTAGTGGAAAGAAGAATTCACAAATATCCCAAAGCATTTGTTATTTTTTTTTCTTTACTGATTGGTAAAAAATGCACAGAAAAGGATAGATCTCTGTGTCCTGGTGACCTTGGTAAAAAGTTGATAAATTGATAAATAAGGAATTTCCTTCAAAACCAACTTTGAACTGAGTTATTTCTCAAACATCACATGTACATCCATTCCCTCTAAAGTATTACATAATGTGAGCAGTCAGCAGAAAGTGTCTTCCTTTGATGTAATATAAAAATAAGAAAAAATGATAATCAATGATGAGACTTGAGGTTTTGCAATGAAACATTGCTCAGACTTTGTAACAAGGTCTTGGTGAAAAGAAAGATGTCTTAAAACTTTTAGTTAAAATGTTTTTTTTTCTCTCCTCAGATATAGTTGTGCAACAGGTACTAAGAGAAGAGTGGAAGAAAGGCATAGGGGACTTAAATTTTCCCTGTGGAAATAAAAGGACATCTAATTCCATCATGAAATGGAACTTCAATAGCAGATACCTTCAGTTATTCCATGAGGAGCATGATTTCATAAATCGTAAACACCTAAATGAACTTGAGTTCTTAAATTGGGCTACATACTTTCCTGATATCTTTGCTGCATTACCTCTCATTAAACCATCATTTTCATTCTGTACATGGCATATGTTACTTAGTATTTTGGAAGCCTCTTGGTTGTGAAAGGCTGTCTGCTCTCCAGAAATCCATGGAGATGATTTATATCTTTCTGGCATTCAACCAGAGTGAACTGTTTTCTTGGCCATGTCTTCCTCATAGAATACAATCATGAATATATTACTCTGTATTATGCAGTTATGATCACTACTATCACAACTCCATCACTGTGGAAATAAATATACTTTGTCTATTTAAAAAAAAGTCAAGTTGAACTCGAGATGCCACTGTCAATCAAGATCACAGTGAATATAATAAAAAATAATGTAGTGTGCATTTCAAAATCACTGGCAGTAAGTTTCTACTGTTCTCCCAAAAATAATGTTTGAAGTGGTAGAATGTGAACTTCCTTGAATTCATAGACCACGATAAAATCTTGTACCTCATAAATAAATTATAAATTACCAGTTTACAATTGAAAATTCAATCAGATAGCTGTTAGTTACCCCAAAGATATTAGTGCCACTGTTGCACTTTGGGCATATCTTGCTGGGCTTGTCATTATTGCATTTTGCAGAGTTTATCACAGGGTAACACTATTAATTTTTCTCCCCCAAAAACCTGCATAGCACATTCAAAACTATGATATCTAACCATCAGGGAGGAGACATCCAGGTCAGTAGCAGCTCTATTTCTGAAAATCTTGTGACTTACATGTGCCATGTGTAAAGCAATAGTCTTACCCTTAAGTTCTTACAGACAACCAAGAGCAATAGCAATAGCCTGTATTGCTTGTGGTTGTCTCCCGTCTCTTGGACCTTCCTAACCAACAACTTGCAGGGAGGTAATCTCACATCACGTACTGGGATTTTTGTTTCTTAGTTTATGGCTTCTCGGAAGCATTATCCCCTCCATGTGAGTAATCCTTATAAATAGTTATAATATTGATATTAATAATAATACAATGCATGAAATTCTCAAAGAACCAATTAAAAATGAAAGAAAAGCATAAAAATTAATTTTAAAAAGGAGGCCAAGCAGGATCTCAATTGGATTCCATTTTTAAAGTTCCTCTTTACTGAATTCAGTGTTTCTCTGCAGCAGATGGATCTTCTCACCCCATCTAGTCATGGTACTCATCTATTCAAAATGCTTGAAAGAAATATTGGCCATAAGGTTATGACTCTCTTGAGGAATTGTCATGAAACCAGCCTCTACTATTTGCTTCAAACAAACCCTACCAATATTATTCGTTTACTGGTTTACTGTTTGATTTGCCACAGAGCCTACAGATCGAGGGGCCATCTTTAGTATCACTCTCTGTGGTGGTTTGAATGGATGTCCCCCATTGGCTCCAAGTATTTTCTCCCCAGTCTCTGGAGTTATTTTCAGAGGTTTTAAGAGGTGCTGACTTGCTGGAGGAACTACATCCCTGGGGGCAGGGTTTGAAAGTTCTTAAACCTTGCCAGATTTCCAGTCTCTCTCTGCTTCCTGTGCAGGCTTAAAGATGTAATCACTAGGCTTTCTGATCTGGCCACATTTGCTGTTATGCCTCCCCCACCATTATGGAATCTTATCCCTGGAAACATAAGCTCAAATAAACTCTTCCTTCTATAAGTTTCCTTGGTCACAGTGTTTTATCACAGCAACAGAAAAGAAACTAATACAGAAATGGATACCAAAAGAGTAGAGTGTCACTGTAAACAACCTGACCATATGGGATTTTGTAGGAATGTAGAAGACTTTAAAAGTTTGAACTAGAAAAGTGATTGAATAATATAAGCAGAACTTAACAGGTTATTTTAGTGGGAGTCTGGAATGAAGTAGTGCTGAAAGCAAAGTACTTCCAGAAGGGTATAAGGATTTAAGCAGCAATTAGGATATTTTAGAGAAGCATCTCCGAGAATTCTGCCCCAGCCTAAGAGCTTGCCTGAGGATAAGTTAAAAAGTAGTGGACAATTTCATTAGCAGAGAAAATTTCAAGACAACCTAATGCTGATTCAGTGGTGTGGTTATTAATGGTGACTACCGTGCAGATCTACAGTGAAAAAGAGCAAATGAGGCAGGAAGAAATGCAGAATATACAGTTTGGATTGAAAAAGGGCACTAGGAAGATTAATGTTGGAGCCTAGGTTTGTATTGAAGAAGAGGCTCTTTTTTTATAAGGAGATTAGAGCCATTAAACAGAGGCCAATAGGCTTCTTAAATATGCACTTAAACAATGAGAAGCCCCCCTACCTAGGGAAAGACCACACCCAACTAAGCCTCAAACTTATAAAGGAAAAATATCAGAGGGGTTTTCTGCTCCTAGAAAGGTACAGCATAGAAAAACTGCTAATGTAGATGTAGCAGGCCAGGGTTCATCCCAGTCTGGAAACCAAACTTCACACTGTGGCTTATGTGGTTCTGACTTTAAAAGCATGAAAGATGCATCAGTGAAGGGCCACTGGTTCTTCTGTTGTTTCAGAGAGCCACCGAAGTCAAGCAGCATGCAACAGGGGTGTCCCTGCATAAAGAAGACCCTGACAGGCCATTGTCTGAAGCTGGGAAATTGAAGCCCAGTTGGCAGTGGAGACCCCAAGATATTCAGGATGCCAGAGCAATGAGAGACACCTACCAAGGAGAGCTGTATACAGGGAGTGGTACCAGTCCAAGAAAGAGATGTATGTAGAATGCAGCAAAGCTGGAAGGGCTGAACATTTTAAGGAAGTAAAGTCCTACAAGTTGGACATGGAACTGCAAACTTTGGGGTTTTCCTTACTGGTTTTCAGTCTTATTTTGATCCAGTTTTTCCTCACTATACCTCCATTTGTCCCTTTTCTAATGGAAATGTATATTCTTTTCCACTGTACTTTGGAAGTATGTAATTTGTCTTTTGATTTTACAGGGGCTTACAGTTAAGAGGTTACCTTGAGTCTCAGAAGAGAATATGGGCACTTAAATTTTGAATAGTATTGAGACTAATAATAACTATGGGTATTTTTGAAGACGGAATGCATTTTCATGACAGCCACACCTCTTTTCCCTTTCTAACTCCTCCTGAGCTACCCACATCCCCCTGTCAAATTCATGTTCTCTTTTTCTATCATATAATTAAAACGTAATAAATCCAATTAGTGTTGCCTATGTGCATATGAGTGAAGGGTTATATTGAGCATAGGCATTGGATTTGAGGCCTGCTTCACAGGAAGGTGTTCATGCCAGGTATTGTGATCCTGCTTAAAAGCCCAATGGTTTGGGAGGTCACAGTTCCTAGGCTAGAACCAGATATTTTCATTTCACTAAATGGTTATGATGTCAAATTTCCTTCTAAATATTTATATTTTTAGGCATAGAGCTGGTCTGCTCTCAATCTTGTCCAGGGAAGTTTCTTTTTGCATTGGGCAACAGTCTCATATTGGGTCAGACTCATATTGAGGCAAGAGAATGTAAGAAAGGGCATGGAGAAATATCTCCATGGTTAAGACCACTGGCTACTCTTGCAGAGACCCTGGGTTCAATTCCCAGCACCCACATGATAAGTAACAATCATCTGTAACTCCAGTTTCTGGTGATCTGATACCTTCTTCTCACCTCGGTGGGCATTGCATAAAACAGGTGCACATACACACATGCAGGCAATATGCTCATGCACAGAAAATAAAAAGTAAATAAAAATATTTTTGAGAAAGAAGTTAAGAGATGGAAGAGGGGTTGGAAATCTGTGAAACACTGTCTTTGGGGAATGACACGACTATTGCAGTCATGAACTCACAGCAGCTGTGCTCACCTGTATAAGACCTAAACAGGATCAAGGAAGTCCAAATCCTGACACAGATGGGGTAGATTTCCAGGTCCCATCCTCTACTGAAGAGATATTGGTACTCAATAGTTTCTGGAGAAGAAAAAGTTATTCTTTTAGGAGGATATAGCCACATCCTCCAAAGTGGATGGCCCCATGCACATATGGGAACCACTAATTTGACATAATGGGTTATAAAGAAATGACATGCAGTTTGGAGGAGGACTTGTTGGGGACATAGAGAGAGTTGAAGGGGGAAATGGGGCATGTATATACGATCTATCATTAACATTATTTTGAGAATTTCATACATGTGTATTGTATTTACATCTTTATACCCTCCCTGTTCCCATTCAATGCCTCTCATGTTGCCCCCCACTTCATCTTAGTATCCTGACCTCATCTTTAAGTATTATTGCTATGCACACACCTATTTATTTATTTATGTGTAGAATTTCTTTAGCCCATTTATTGGTGCTAGAATGTAAATGTGTTTCAGGCTGACCACTTTGGATTGGGTAAGCTATCAAGGAGCTCATCTGTACAGGTGCATATGATCTTTTCTTATGTATATGAGTGTATTGCCTACATGTATGAGTGTATTACCTGCATGTATATAAGTTCACCAATGTGATGGAATGCTGTGGAGGTCAGAAGATGGCATTGAATGACCTGGAACTGGAGTTATGGATGGTTGGTACTACCCTGTGGGTGCAACAAACCTGGGTCCTCTGCAAGAGCAGCCAATGCTTTTAATCACTGATCCATCTCTCCAGTCCCACACATATGATTGTATCTCATTGTTTACATGAAATTGTTAAGAATAAAGAGAAATTTCTGTCTTTTTTTTTTTTGAGATAGGGTCTCCTTGTAGCCCCAGCTTTCCTGGAACTCACTATGTAGACCAGGCTGGCCTCAAACTCACAAAGATCCGCCTGCCTCTGCCTCCCAAGTGCTGGGATTAAAGGTGTGCCACCATGCCTGGCCAAGTCTAATTTTCACAAGTTAATTAGCCTTAAAGAGAAATTTTTAAAAAAGAATACAAGAGTAATAATCCAAACTTTTGACTTCCAGAATCTGATTTTACTACAGGAATCCAGGCACAGCTGACATAGAAACAAGTTAGAAGATAAAATATAGAGAACAGGAAATCCTGTCACCCCCCCCACCACCCCCAAAGATTCACTGAAAATCTAAAGGACATGACCTTAAAGAGATTTAAAAGGCCAGAAGTGAGGGATGATGGCTACAGAGAAAGGAAGAGAATCAACACTCAGAAACTACTAGAATCTTGTCTGACCAATAAATAGCAGAGACAGCCATGGAAATTGATTCAATTCCTATAAATAATATAAGTGAGCACTTTCTTGCTAGAGCCAAGGTACCCTCTCAGCCAAGCTCATCTAGTTTAGGATCATTTATCTACGACAACCTATATGCTAACATGCTGCAGATGAAGCAGTCATGTCATTTTATGGGATAAGTCTTTGCTGTGATTCATTTGTAGTATCCCAAGTTGGGGAGGGGGAGCTGTTTTTCACAACTCCAGTGCAAACATAGTATCCACAAATAAAAAATGGCACCCTCATTAGCACAGAGTCACCAATCATTAGGAAGGGAAAAGTACCTGTTCATGCATACCGTAGATAAGTGACAAGTCTCTCCTGACATTCTATAACCATTGTATCATGTCACTAATCATATGCGTTCATGCTGCATTTGTCTGATAAAGCTTTGTTATTGAAATACTCCACTATTTTTGAAAGCTTTAAAGAATGAAAGGGAAAGTTATCTAACTATTTTATATATAAGCAAAGATTATATCAACTGATCTTTGAAAGTTTAAGTTCAGAGGATAAGAAAACTACCCTCTCCTTCCTCTCTGCCTCGTTCTTTGTCTCATCCTTCCTTTGATCCTATCTCTAACTTTTAAAAATGATAAATGTTATGATTTAATGATAAGTCTATGTATAAGAGTCTGAGGTGTATATTTATTTAACAGATGACAGAAAATTGTCATTATTCCTTAGAACTGTAGTATCTTAAAAAGCAATACAGATTGTCAATTTTTGGTTTATAATAATGTTGTCGTAATGTCAATGTATTTAACCAATTGTAAAGAAAAAGATACATTAAGAATTCACAAATAGATATTTCTGAACATGGAAAGAGGTACACAATTAAAATTTATTTTAAAAAAGCAGTCTATTCCCTGAGGACCAGTATTTATCCAAGCACTTATTTCTCAAGTAAAAGGTGGTCAATTTTATAACCAGAAAGATCAATTTCAGATCATTCTCTCTTTCCCAAAAATTTCAATTATGCAAGGTCCTTCGGGTCTATAAAACCTCTCTCTGAAATCTTGCTCCATTCTGGCTCCATTCCATCCTTTTTCCCCCAGAAGATGACAGGTAATTGCTAAAATAGATAACTTCTCCGAAGATCAAAATATGTTCTTGAATTTACAATCTAGTTACAAATTGTCCTTTCTATCTTGAAGTCCCAGAGGAAGTTAGAACCACTTACTTAGACATTTATTTACTAGCTTCTTAGAAAATATAATTACATGCTGAGAATATTAAGCCCATGTATGCCCTACAAGGCATCCAAGGTCTCAATTTAATTTTGCAAATAGCAAGTCAGTATATCTCCCATAAGGTATAAGTCTACTATTTATTTATCTACAAATGAAAAATAGGAAATATTTTAAAGCAAGACTTTTATAACTATTGTTGAACTATTAAGTAGTATCTGTTATTTTAATTAAAATGAAATTTATATTAGTTGGTAAAAATATGATTGTCTTGGCTTCACAGCTTACATAGTATAAAAGCAATTTCAATTTCTTACTCAAAGTGTTAGAAAACAAATACTACAAGGGCTTAGTTGCTTGATTCTGACTGAATCAAGTGAATGTTCTAAATTAACACTGGCCTTATAATGATGGTATGAAATCAACTGAGCAACCATTTTAGTATTATATACTCTCATCCACCACAAATATTTAAACCTAACTCATTTTTGACGTGAATTTATAATATTTATATTCAAGGAAACTTTTCATACAATTTGTATTGCCTTCCTAAAACAACATCTCTTAAGGCAATCTGCAAGCATGTAAAGCTGTCTCCCTTGGCTGGGCATCGTAGCACACACCTTTAATCCCAGGACTCAGGAGGCAGAAGCAGGGCTGGTCTACATAGCAAGTTCCAGGCCAGGTGGGGCTACAGGGAGAAGCTGTCTCAAAAAGTCTTAAAAAAAATCTGTCTCCCGCAATCAAAAACATCTGCTTTCTGATTTTAGATGGAATGACATGAAGAGCCAGGCTCTGTGAGTGAGTAAGGGTTTCTAGTATGGATCAGTTCTACATTCGGTAGTGGCGTGACTTTCTTTGCAGCTACATCAGTGAGACATCCTGTGTCTCATCCCAATACTGATGCAGTATGGGCCTCCATCTCACCCGTTTGACTAAGAAAAGTGGAGACTTCCCTCTTTACATTAAATTTCTTTAGCTCTCATTTATATTAGCATGTAAATCTGGTTTTCAGAGTCTTCTGGAGTGCTGGTTTGTTGCTCAGTGTTCTCTGAAAAAAATTCCCTTTTTTCTTAAAATAAGTAAGAACCTAAAAACTTGAATTATATTTGGTCATCAGGTCATCACCTCAGTTATTTATTTCAACCACATATAATTTAATTTGAGTCACTGATTGCCGATAGATGATGATAGATAGAAAAAAGACTAAAATGATGATTGATAAATAGATAGATGTTAGATAGATAGATAGATAGATAGATAGATAGATAGATAGATCTGTATATGTTTTTGAATATTATGAAGACTGCATATCATACACTATATAATATAATACTTAACAATTATTATTGCCAAATAACAGAAGACACAAATAATTTCCTATGCCAGAGAGGCATAGGAAATTAAAGGATTAGGAATTATTAGTAAACAGATGAATATTTGTGTGCCATAAGTAGCTTCTTTGTATGGGAAGTTTGTTAAACATCTGAGAACATTTACCCACGTGGTGAAAAAAATTAAAATATGTTCAATCAAATAAACATTGGGGCTGGAGAGATGGCTCGGCAGTTAGGAGCACTGGCTAATCTTGTAGAAGAACTGGTTTCAGTTCCTAGCACCCACATGGAGGCTAACAACCACCCATAATTCCAGATCCAGGAGTTCTGATGACCTCTTATGACTTCCATGGTCATTGCCCAACATGGTCCACTTACATACCTGCAAGCAATATACTCATACACATGAAATATAAGTAGTTTTTTTTAAAGAATTGAAAATAATCTTAAAGTATTATTCAGTGTGCTTTGAATTTTCCCAGGCACAGGCCATGAAATAGTATATGGAAAAATGATCAGAAAATTCTCTAATTTTTGAATGGGTTTAGAAGATGAATAAGAACTCTTTTGTTATTACATGACAGATGGTCACTGAGAGGGATACATGAAAGGCCAAAGTTAAAAGAGATGAAAAAGGGTCATGAAAGTAATAAGAAAGCAATGTTTTTACTCAGAAATTTGATACAATGGTATAAGAGAAAAAAAACTAATAGGCCCCATTATAGTGAATTTGGAAATAATGATAAAAATTTGTTCTTTCTCATTTAGGTTGCTTCCTACATTAATAGCTTTTTAAATAACTGGTCTGAGGATTCAAAACAAGAAACTATGTAATTATTTCCCCTAACATATTCAGATGTGCTGTGTTGGAGCCCTTTCCTATCTTAGCAAATGTCAAATTTGGAATCTCATGCTTGTCAAGGTTTCTTTGTATTTAGAATGAGGTGCCTTCTTTGTTTATTGTACTGATCTTTGAGACTTGCTAACAATATACGTGACTTTTATTAATTGATGCTGAAATACAGAAATTTTATAAAATGCATGTGATATATATGGTAGGCTAACTGATATAGTCTATTTTGTATCACTGTACCTAGTTTTTATTATATCATAACAATCAGGATCCAATAATCACGGTTTGGGCCCTGATCCTGGGTTTCCTATTCTTTCTAGTTCTGTGTCATTGAGCAACTCTGTTTCTCTAGTTGGCTTTCTTGTCAAATGAGATAATGATATAATTAAAACCCAAAACTTAATGGAAATATTGTTGAAGTGACATGAAAGAAGGTTTTGAAATTGTGAGGTCATTGATTTCATTTTGTTTCTTCTTAAATATTATCACTTGAGTTTTTAATATGCTTAATTTAAAATATAAAGACAGCATTTAAAATATATGAATGTGAACTTTGCACAATGAACTATTTGTTTATGTTAACAAATATTATTTATGTTTATGTGTGAGTGTTACATTAGAAATATAGCATATTAGGTTCTGAGGACAAGGCTTAGTAGTAAACCCCTTGGGTTTACTGGGTTCAAACTTCAATATCACAAAATAATGGTCTACATCACTTTAGATATGTCTAACACATGTATATATTTTTGTTTTGAGTAGTGGAATAAAAATGAAAAATAGTTCCATCAAATGTGAAATTGTTTGTAATTTGAAATGCTCAAACTTTTGCACAGCATGGTAGTACTATGCATGCCAATCTCATCCTAGTCCTTAAAATTACAGACAAAGGAAGGTCAGTCATGACATGTTAATGGAACTTTAAGAGCTACTTTCTATTCGTTCCTTATAAAATTAGTTTAAAGATAGTTTTTGCCATTTAAAAAAGGTTTATACCAAAGTCAATGAGCTCAATAAAGGAAAAAGAATAATACAAGATTTTATTATCTGTTTTATAGGTCAGTTTATTTTTTGTGTGATGGGAATAAAACATTCCTGAAAATTTCTTTTTAACATAGACATTGTGGAAAACATAAAATACTAAATTATACATATTTTATAAACTTATTCCTTCTTTAAGCTTCAATTAAGCTTCTTTTTGTTTTTAATGGAAAACCTAATTCTGAATACATAATAATATTATAAGCCCACTGCAGAGGGAGGTAGCCTGGGACAAGACAATAATATAGTCTAAGGAATTTAATTTTGTGAGTGTAAAGGTATAAATCCTGGTTGTGATAAATCAAGCATAAACGAAGGAATTTGTAAGAACCTAAAGAAGCAGACCTCAGCCAAATCTCTCCAGAACTGTTCGGAGTTTCATGTATTAAATTTGTAAGTATAGGGAAATACAATTAACTATACTCAGATAACATTAAGAACTATTTCTTTCCATGAAGCTTTTGAAAACACTAATTATAAACATGCTATAAAGGTTACAAAAATATCTGTGCATATCAGTGCTTCTTTCTATAAGATCAGCACTTATAAATGTACATCATAGGGATGTGTCAGGAGTCCTCTTTGCAGAAGACAGAAATGGAAGTTTAACTGCTGTCTATTTTTAAATTAATATTATAGTTGATTTTAAAGAACAATGTTCATATTTTACTAGGAATTGCATTGAATCTGGCCATTGCTTTTGGTAGAATGGCCATTTTCACAGTATTGTTCCAACCAATCCATGACCATGGGAGGTCTTTTAATCTTCTGTTATCTTCTTCAGTTTCTTTTTCCAATGTCTTAAAATTTTTTATTACACAAGCCTTTAACTTACTTTGCTAGATTTATTCCAAGATTATTTTCGTTATCAGAATAGGATCTGTTCCCTGGTTTCTTTCTCAGTATGTTTGTTGTTGGGATATAGGGAAGCTGTTGATTTTTGTATGCTAATTCTGTACCCTGGTACTTTGCTGAGTAAGTTTTCCAGCTCTAGGTGTTTTTTTGTGGCATCTTTAGGGTCTTTTATGTATAGAATCATATCATTTGCAAATAAGGATACTTTAAGTTCTTCCTTTCCAATTTATATCCTCTTTTTCTTCTTCCCTTGTCTTACTTTTATAGCTAAAATTTCAAAACACTTACTTTGAACAAGAACATGAAAGGGGACACCCTTGCTTTTTTCTGATTTTAGTAGAAATGACTTGAACTTTTCTCCACTTAGCATGATGTTGACTGTGGGCTTCTGGTATATTGCCTTTGTTATATTGAGATATGTCTCCTGTATCCTTAGATTCTCCATATATTTATTATGAAGGAAAATTAGATTTTTTCAAATGCCTTTTCTACATCTAGTAATAACCATGTAGCTTCTGTCTTTGAGGCTGTTTTTGCAGTGGATTCCATTTATTGATTCACCTATACTGAACCATTCCTGGGATGAAACCAACTTGACCACTGTAGATGATCTTTTGGATGTGAACTTGAATTAGTTTCCAAGTATTTTATTGAAATAGTTTGCAGTTATGTTCATGAAGGAGATTGACCTATAGTTTTCTTTATTATTGGGTTTGGTCTTGTTTTTCTATCAGTGTAATCCTGACTGGGTGTGGGGCATTAGCAGCTCCTCCTCACTCCATGCTGGAGGTCTAGCCATGGATAGCTGTGGATGTGAGTTCACAAGTGAAACAGCCATGCAGTGTCTGGAAGCCAGCCTTTCACAAGACTCCTTCTCTCCATCCTCTAGATCTCACATTCTTTCTTCATTTTTTCCTAATATTCCCTGGGCTTTGGGGGAAAAGTTAGTAGGATCTCTTATCTATAGCTGAGCATTTAGAGTCACTAGTTCTCAGCACTTCAAATGGTTGTAAGTCACCACATTGATTGTTGACCACTATAGTGAGAAGCTTGATAGTAGCCATGATGACTAGGGTAAGAGAATCTAAAGACAGCTTTTATTTGTATTTCCCTGGTGGAAACACTAAAACAGTTAGGAGATATGGAGAGCATGAAAGGTCTTTGGAGGGAAATGTTGGTAGTGGAAATGTTGAACTATTGCTGTGAAGAACCTGACCATGTTGTTTTGGGAGGCTGTGGAAGACTTTGGAACTTTGAACTAGAAAAGGGATTGAATGATATAACTGAGCTTAGCAGGCCATTCTCATAGAGGCCAGGAAGAGCGTAGTTTTGAGAATAAGGCACAGTATAGATGCCCAGGTCAAGAGGTTGCAGAGAAGAACAAGGTTGCTATTAGCAACTGGCTTAGAGGCCATTCCCATCGTATTTTAGCAAAGAATCTGGCTGGTTTTTGCCATTTTCCCATGAATTTTCCTTAGGCTAAATTGAAAAACAGTGGGCTAATTCCTTTGGAAGAGAAAATTTCAAGACAATATAATGTAGAATCAGTGGCATGGTTATTACTGACAACGCTTATGATGATCTACTATGAAAAATGGAAAATGGGGCAAAAAGAAATGCAAGATGTACAGTTTTCAGATAAAGGGACCACTGGGAAGCTTACTGATGCCCACAAGGCAAGTAGAAAAAAAAAGGGATATAATTGTTAAGGAGATTAGTGCCTCTCAGGGGACGCCTCCTAATCAGCCCTGGAACATCTGGAAGGGTACCCTCAGGACAAGACCCCAATGTAGCTAAGCTTCCAGCTTGTAAAAGAAGAAAGCTTAGGACTTTTCTGTTCCTAGAAATTATTATCATACAAAATCATCTCTAAAAATTATTCAAGTGAATGCGGGCCCATCCCAAGGTGGTGGCCAAATTGAATAATGTTTTCCATGTGATACTACCCCTAGATGCATGAAAGATACAAGAGTTAGGGAGTATTGAATTTTTCTTCCAATTTTTCAGAGAACCACTAATGCTAGGCAAAGTGTGGTAGGGAATCCCCTGTGAGAAGAAGGCCCTGAAAGACCAAGATGCCTTGAGAGGTCTTTGTGTAAAGCTAGGAAATAAAGCCTGAGTTGTAGAAACCCCATGATGTTAGAGATGTGAGAGCCATGAGACATCTGTCAAAGAGAGCTGTATACAGGCACTTCAAGAAACCCAAGAGGAAAATGTATGTTGTAAG
Source organism: Nannospalax galili (assembly GCF_000622305.1). Classification (NCBI taxonomy): domain Eukaryota; kingdom Metazoa; phylum Chordata; class Mammalia; order Rodentia; family Spalacidae; genus Nannospalax; species Nannospalax galili. Next base: position 882,737 of record NW_008353294.1, on the reverse strand, counting down.
CAGCATAGCTGGAGGGACTAAGCCATCCATGCCCCTTGACACTAGACACCAGACATGGAGTTACAGATGTGAGATTTTCCCTGCTAGGTTTAGATCTTTCTTTGGTCCAGTATTTTCTCACTATGCCCGATCCTTCCTTTTGAAATGGGAATTATTCTGTGCCATTATAAGTTTGAAGCATATAATTTACTTTTTGATTTGACAGGGGGGTCACAGTTAAGAGATTTCCTTGAATCTCAAATGCTTTGGTCTTTGGAGTTATGAACAGAATTGAGACTGTGAATGAGTATGGGTACTTTCACAGTTTGACTGATACATTTTGCATTATGAAATGAGCATGAGACTACAGGGGCCAGGGTGTGAAATGTAGTGCTTTGAATGACAAATCTCTCACACAGGCTCAGGTATTTGAGTGTTCATTCCCCAGTTGGTGATGCTGTTTGGGGTAGTTATAGGGAAGAGCCATCATGCTGAGAAAGTATGTTACCTGGAGCAGGTTTTGTGGTTTGAGAAGCACTCCTTTTAACTTACTTTTCATGTTGGCAACTGAAAATGTGACCTCTCAGCTTCCTAATCCAAATGCCTGCTGTCGTACTGCCCCCACCCCATTATGAACTCTCCCCCTGCAACTGTAAGCCCAAATATTCTTTCTTTCATAAGTCATTCTTGTTTTCTGTATTACTTTTTGGTGCTATAGTAAAACACTATGACTACAAGAAACTTATAAAAGACAAAGTTGGTTTTGGCTTAGAGGTATAAGAGTCCATAGAAGTAAGTAGGCATAGCAGCAAGAAGAAAGCATCATGGCAGGAGCCAAAAGCATAGAGATCAAATCTTCAACAATAAACATGTAACAGAGAGAATGAAGTAGAAGTCAGGTGAGGCTATGAACTCTCAAGGCCTGAACCTGGTTGCATACTTTGTCCAGCAATACCAAGTATTCAAATGCTTGAGTCTGTAGGAGACATTCCTCAATTAAACTACCACATTCTACTCCCTGGTCTCTATACACTCATGGCTATATCATAATGCGAAATTCATTTAGTCCAGGTTTTAAAGTCCTCATAATCTTTGACAGTCTCAACACTATTCAAAAGGCTGAATTCTAAAGTCTTTGTTAAGATTCAAGGCACTCTCTTAACTGTAAACCCCATAAAATGAAAAAAGGCAAATTATATAATTCTAACATACTAATTACATAATTCTAACACAGACTATACATCCCCATTCCAAAAGAGAAGAGTATCAAAAAAAATGCCACAGATTCATCATCAGGCTGTCTTAAATATTCCCTTCCAAATAGACTAGTCCATTAATTTTTAATTCAGCCTCACATATCTGCCAAGTACATAGGCAGAAAACAGCTAGATTCTTTGCCAAAATATGACAACTTGGTGGCTAATAGAAACCATTATCCACTCTGAAACCTCTTGATCCTTTCCTTAACCATCTTCATTATTCTCAGTACTACTGTCTTCCCAGCTCCTACTAGAATGTCCCACTAAGCTCTGCTCACAGCATTCCACTGCGTTTTAGTCCAGTATTTCATGCTCTTTATCATAGTTACTTTCCACTGCTGTGATAATAAAACTGACCAAAACCAGCTTGGAGAGGAACAGGCTCACTTCAGCAAGCAAACTGTCCTTCATCAAGGAAAGCCAGGGCAAGAACTCAAGGCCGGATCCTTGAGGCATTAGCTGAAGCACAGACCGTGGAAGAATGGTGCCTTCTCATTTGCTGCTCCGGCCTGTGATCAGGCTGCTTTCTTAAACAACCCAGGAGTACCTGCCGAGGGGTGGCACTATTCACAGTGGGTTGAGCCCTCCCACATCACTTAAGAACATGCTTCACAGACATGCCCACTGGCCAATCCAAAAGAGGCAATTCCCCAACTGTGTTTCCTCCTGTCCATGTGTTTCCTTCTTCAAGTTGACAACTAAATTTATCTATTACAGTCTTCCATATTACTATAAATCAGTAACAACAACATCAAAAGTACTCCATGTGAGCAGGCTCTGCATAGCAATATTATATTCTCTGATTCAATTTCTATGTTAATTACTTTTGTTTTGTTGTGATAAAATACCATGACCGAAGGCAACTTATAGAAGACTGAGTTTATTTTTGTTTAGAGTCCAGAGGGATAAGAACCCACCATACTGGGGAGGCATGGCATCAAGTAGCAAGCATAGCAACAAGAGCTGAAAGTTCAGATGTTACATATTAAATGACAAACACAAATCATAGGGAATCAACTGGAAGTGGGGTGAGGCTATGAATTCTCAAATGTGGGTCCCTATGTCATCCTTTTCTCAGCAAGACCAAAAGTTCAAATACTTAAAACTATGTGGGAAATTTCTAATTCAACCATAGCAGGAATCATGTTTTATCATAGCAACACAAAAGTAAATAATTCACAGGATGACATTAAACCACATGATATGAAAATTGGAGAGTGAAATTTAAAGGTAGAAGTGGATAAATAAGTATGAAGTAGAGGGATAAAACAAGGGTATGTAAGGGTGTGAGAAAACATCATATGGAAAACTACTACTTTATAAATTAATTAAAATATGTAATTAAAGAAAAAAAATTAAAAGGCAGTATCCTGCTTGGATGGACATCATCCATTAACTACAGGGTTTTAACCTAAAATCCCAGTGCCAGATTCAGGAAATCTCCCCATGAAGCTGCTGACCTTGGAGACCCTAGAGATCCCCAAATAGTATAGACTATTACCATGTCTCAAGGTGAACCATCAGAAATAGATGCTAAGATGATATTGATAAAGATACCATACACTCTGGTTGCAAAATATAGAACAAACCAGCTGGAACTGGGTTGTAATCATCCTTTCTGGTAGCTAGCTTTCATAGGGCCAGAAGGTGTTATGCAGGTTGCTGGGGAAGAGAAAGCATTAATATTTTTACCCAGTTGTGGATCCTGCCTGTCACAATACCCACCTGCATGGCAAGATGTGCCAATGAGTGCAATAGTGTCATAACTGTTATGAGGGTAACTAATTGTTTTCTGGTTGGATTTAAGGTCTGTTCTATAGGAGGAAATGAATGCTTAGTACTATAAACCTGGTCAAAACCCATGGTTGAAGAAATCATAGAAATGTAATGGAGAAATCTACTAGTTTTGTTTTACTAAAGAGACATGCTGTCTAACTGCCTTCTAAATATTTACATTTATACCCATCGATTCATTCTACTCTCTACTTTGATCAAATCATCTCTTTGTGGTAGGTAGTATCTACTACAGATACTGTGACTATTTGGGGTTCTTGGAGTGAGTGGATGTTAAGTGTTCCACCTTAGGAGAGACATCCATATCTCTTCTACCCTCCCAGGATCAGGGGGCATTACAGAAGAGGGACAGAAGAAATTTTAGATTTAGGATGACCAGAGGTATTGTAGGATACTGTCTTCTGGAAATGACATTGTTCTTTCACCTATAAATTCATGGTAGTTGTAATTTCCTGTGAAGATCTGTACAAGATCTGGTCTTGTAAATTGGCTTGGGGAAATGTTTCAGTAGTTAAGACCAGCGGCTGATCTCACAGAAGACCCGGATTCCCAGCATCCACGTGGCAGCTAGCAACCATCTGTAACTTCAGTTCCAGGAGAATCTAACATCCTCTTCTGTCCTCCACTTGCACCACACATTACCACTGCACTTACATACATGCAAGCATAACACTCATACACATAAAATAAAAATAAATAAAAAAATTTAAAGTTTGTTTTCAAAAAAAAAAAGATTAAGCCAATAATCTCAGCCTAGACCGGGGAGGGTCTCATGATGCTGGCCCCTTAGATGACAAGCTATTGACAACTGATGGATGCTCAAACAGACGGTGTCATTTTTCTTTGGAGGAGTAGACTACTGCTAGGTTGACCATGACAGTGCAGGAAGCATTAACTCAGTGTGCTACATATGTATATTAAGGAGATTGTTGGAACTATGTTCAAAATAATCATAAATTTAAATTTCCAAGAGTTCCTGGGAAAACTGATTTATTATCCCTGAGTCTCAAAGAACAACATTCCAGAAATTTGAGAATGTTCAGAAAATTGCTTTTTTTCACTGAATGTTTTAATTCTAAAATGTATCATTATTGCTGAATAAGAGTACTTTGTTTTAAAATTGTAAAAGAAATAGGAAATAAACATGATGGAAGGATGCGTGCCTGGCAGGAACATTTGGGATGACCAGGAATGAGGAGTTGGTAGTGAATATCATCAAAACAAATACTTTGTATGTATATATGAGAGTAATAAAAATTATATGCCCATATGAAAAGAGAGCTATGAGTCTTCATAGCAAATAATTTTCAAAAACAATTGCTTCCAAAAACAAAAATTGTATCTGATAATAAAATTTACTGATGCAAGATGCTCGAGTCAAATATCTGTTAAGAATACTTAAAAGGTTGTATGGAAAAAGGACAATTGTAAACATGATAAAAGAATTAAGTGAATTTAAAGAACACACAAACAAAGAAATCAAAGAACTGAAGGAAGATAGGGATAAACTGAGTGAATGCAGAAAAGAGGTAGAAATATTGAAGACTACTTAAACTGAAATGAAGAAGGAAGTGAAACAGTAAGCCAATTAGAAACAACAGGAGAGAGCATCACCATAAGGAGGAATGAAATGGAAAACAGAATATTAAGATTGGAAGATAAAGTGGAGGAATTAGACCACTCAAGCAATGATTATGAAAAATTTAAGAAAACACAAGAATGGAATATGCAAGAATTCTGTGACACCATAAAATAACAGGCATACAGGAAGGAGAAGAATCTCAAGATAATGGTATGGAACAGATCTTCAACAGGATTTTAGAAGGAAATTTCCCATAATTAAAGAAAAAAATGCCCATACAAATACAAGAAGCATATAGAACACCGAATAGACAGGACCACAGCACATCATAGTAAAAACACTAAGAGTTCAGAACAAAGAGATGATACTGAAAGTTGCAAAAGAAAAACAAGTCACATGTAAAGGAAAATCCACCAGGTTTACAGCTGACTTTTCAGTGCAAACTATGAAAGCCAGAAGAGCCTAGACCAAAGTATTCCCAGTTCTAAATGACCACAAATGCCAACCCAGGTTACTTTACTCACCAAAATGTCTATCATAGTCAAAGGGGAAAGAAAAATATTCCATGACATAAATAGGCTGAAAGAATTCATGTCCACAAAACCAGCTCTTCAGAGAGTTCTTGAAAAATACAGTTTGAAGAAAGGAATGACTATACACAAGGGGTGATGGAAGGAAATTAAATAAAGGTATAATGGTGGAAATACACAGCTGTATCAAGAATGTGAACAGAAATAAAAATGACAGGATTCAATACACATTTTTCATTAATAACTTTAAATATCGGTTGACTGAAACCCCAGTCAAAAGATAAAGACTTGAATGGATTAAGAAACAAAATCGATCTTTTTTGTTGTCTGCAAGAAACTCATCTCGCTTTCAAGGACAGGCACTACCTTAGGTGAAAGGATGGAAAAAAATATACCAAGAGATTGGTACTAACAAAAAAGCAGGCATTGGAATTCTAAATCTGATAAAATATGATTTAAACCAAAACTATGAGAAGAAACAAAGATGGCCACTTCATTCTGATCAAAGGAACAATAAACCAAGAAGATATTACAATCATGAACATATATTCACCAAACTCTGGTGCACCCAACTTCATAAAAACAGTACTACAGAACTTTAAGACCCAGATTTATCCCAACCCAATAATAATAGGGGACTTCAATACTCCATTGTCACCATTAGATAGGTCAACAGGACAGAGAATTAACAAAGAGACTTCTGAATTAAACAACACCATATATCAAATGAACCTAACAGATATCTACTGAATAGTCCACCCAAGCACCAAAGAATATACTTTCTATTCAGCACCCCATGGAACTTTCTCCAAAATCAACCATGTACTGGGGCATAAAACAATCCTCAACAAATACAAAAAATTCAAAAATTCCATGCATTCTATCAGACCACAATGCAATAAAGCTTAAAATCAACACTGGAAGAAACCCCAGTAACCACATGAACACATAGAGGTTGAACAACACACTCCTGAATGATGAATGGGTCAAAGGAGAAATTAAGAAAGAAATAAAAGTATTCCTGGAACTAAACAAAAAGGACAATACAACACAACAAAACCTCTGGGACACATTAAAAGCAGTCCTTAGAGGGAAGTTTATAGCTCTGCCTACATTAAAAAATCAGAACGGACACAAATAAATGACTTAACATTACAACTCAAGACACTTGAAAAGAAACAAGTGAAACCTAAACCCAGCAGACCAGAAGAAATAACAAAAATCAGAGCAGAAATCAATGAAGAAGAAACAAAGAAAACAATACAAAGAATCAACAAATCCAAGAGCTGGTTCTTTGAGTCGATAAACCAGATTGATAGACCACTAGCCCAGTTAACCAAAAGAAAGAAAAAACACCTCCAAATCAACAAAATCAGAGATGAAAGGGGAAACATCACAAC
>NW_008353294.1:864010-876170 GCF_000622305.1 Nannospalax galili | reverse complement strand
CATTTTTAATGGAATACATTAAAAACCTATATGCTACTAAATTTGAAAACCTAAAAGAAATGGACAGATATCTAAAGGCATGGGAACCACCAAAACTAAACCAAGAAGAGATTAACAGTTTAAACAGACCCATAACACAAAAGGAAATTGAAACAGTAATACAAAACCTCCTGACTAAAAAAAAGCCCAGGACTAGATGGATTTACAACAGAATTCTATCAGACATTTAAAGTGGATCTACATCCAATACTACTTAATTTATTCAAAAATATAGAAATAGAGAGAGAACTTCCAAATTCCTTCTCTGAAGACAGCATCACCCTAACTCTGAAGCCAGGTAAAGGTACAGCGAAAAAAGAAAACTATAGACCCATATCCTTAATGAAAGTACATGCAAAAATTCTCAACAAAATACTGGCAAAGGAATATAGACATACATCAAAAACATCATCCACCATGATCAAATTGGGTTTATTCCAGAGATGCAGGGGTAAGTCAATAAAGTCATAAATCATATAAATTGGCTCAAAGACAGGAACCACATGTTCTTCTCAATAGATGCAGAAAGGGCCTTTGACAAAAATCAACATTCATTTATGTTCAAAGTCCTAGAGGGGGTTGGACTGGAGAGAACATACCTTAACATAATTAAAGCCATATGTAACAAACCCACAGCTAACATCATTCTAAATTGAGAAAAACTGGAAGCATTCCCACTGAAATCAGGAACCAGACAAGGTTGTCCACTATCTCCAATCCTCTTTAACAGTGCTGGAAACTCTTAGAAGAGCAATAAGACAAGAGAAGTAAATTAAAGGAGTAATAATTGGAAAAAAGAGATCAAATTACCCTTTTGCAGACGATATGATATCTAAGAAATGCCAAAAAATTCCACCAGAAAACTCCTAGAAATTATTAACACGTTCAGTAAAGTGGAAGGTTACAAAATTAATCTACAAAAGTCTGTAGTCTTTCTATATACCAATAACAAGCAATCAGAGAAAGAGTATAAGGAAACACCTCCCTTCACAATACTGGAAAAAAAATAATAAAATATCTCAGAATAAACCTGACCAAAAATATTAAAGACCTCTACAATGAAATTTTAAATCTTTAAAGAAAGAGATTGAGGAAGACATCAGAAGATGGAAGAACCTCCCATGCTCATGGACTGGAAGAATTAATATTGTGAAAATGACCATCCCAAAAAAGCCATTTATAGAGTCAATGCAATGCCAATCAAAATCCCCATGACAATTTTCACAGAATTGGAAAAAAAAATCCTAATATTCATACAGACGCACAAAAGACCTCAGATAGCCAAAGCAACCCTGAGCACTCAGAGCAATGCTGGGGGGATTACTATACCAGATGTTAAACTGTATTACAGAGCTATAGTCATAAAAACAACGTGGTACTGGCACAAAAGTAGACTCAAAGATCAATGGAACAAAATTGAAGACTCAAATATGTGTACATTCTATTTCATTCACCTGATATTTGACAAAGGGGCCAAGAACACTGACTGGAGGAAAGACAGCATGTTCAGCAAATGGTGCTGGCTAAACTGGATCTCCCTGTGTAGAAGAATGAAACTAAACCCCTAGCTTTCACCTTGCACAAAAGTCAACTCCACATGTATCAAAGACCTCAGTGTGAAGCCTGAAACTCTGAAACTCTTAGAAGAAATCATTGGCAATAACCTACAAGATGTAGGTGTAGGAAAGGATTTTCTAAACAAGATATCAACTGCCCAGGAAACAAGGTCAAGAATCATCAAATGGGACCTCATTAAACTAAAAAGCTTCTGTATATCAAAAGGAAGTGTAGAGAAAACCCACAGAATGGGAGAAAATCTTCACCAGAGACACATCTGACACAAGTTTAACATCCAGAATATATAACGAACCAAAAAACAATGAATCAAGAAAGGAAGTAACCCAGTTAAAAGATGGGCAAAGGAACTGAACATAGAATTCTCAAAAGAAGAGGTAAAGATGGCCAAGGAGCATCTTAAAAGGTGTTCGTCATCACTAGTAATTAGGGAACTGCAAATTGAAACCACTTTAAGATTTCATCTTACGCCAGTCAGACTGGCTAAGATCAAGGGAACAAATGACACCAAATGCTGGAGAGGATGTGGAGAAAGGGGAATGCTCATCTACCGCTGGTGGGGCTGCAAACTTGTTCAACACCTATGGAAAGCAGTATGGAGAACTCTTAAAAAACTACAAATCAATCTATGATTTGACCCAGTTATACCACTTGTGATGGTTTGAACGAAAATGTCCCCCATAGGCTCCAAGTGTTTGGACATTTTGTCCCAAGATGATGGCGCTGTTTTGGGAGGTTTTAGGAGATGTGGCTATCCTGGAGGAAGCACATCACTGGGGGTGGGCATACAGAGTTCTTAAACCTTGCCAGGTCTCCAGACGGTCTCTTGCTTTCTATGCCTGCATGATGAGGTGAGAGCTTCACTTCTACTGCTTCTGTTCCAGCCACCTCCAGAAACCATGCCTTCCTGTCATGATGGGCTGTAATTCCCCTGGAACCGTAAGCTCAAATAAACCCTTCCTTCTATAAATTGCTTGGGTCAGTGTTTCTATTGCAGCAACAGAAAAGTGACTAATACGCCACTCCTTGGCATATACCCCAAGATCTCATCCTATTGCAGAGACACTTGTACATCCATATTTGTTGCTGATCTTTTCACAATAGCTAAGAGATGGAAGAAATCTAATTGTCCATCAACTGATGAGTGGATAATGAAAATGTGGTTCATTTATATGATGGCATTTTACTCAGCAGTAAAGAAAGATGAAATCATGAAACTTGCAAGTAAATGGATGGAACTAGAAACTGTTATACTAAGTGAAGTAACAAAGACTCAAAAAAAAATGACGTATCTTCTCCCTCATATGTGGATCCTTGCACCAAATCCTTATAAGTGAATATGTATCCAGACATAACTACAGGAACCAGGATATTGAAAAGGAACCAAGGAGGTAAAGAAAGGAAAAGAAAGACTCTGATAGAACAGTAGGAAACTGGTGTTAATAGGGGAGATATGGATAAAAATGGGGTTATTTTTAGGGGAGGGTGGAGGGAAGGTTATACAAGGAACCTAGGAAATAAAGGGAAAGAAGGATCTCAAGAGAGATAGGACCACAAGAGAAGGGTATTATTAAGGGAGAAATGGGGAAAACGGGGGCATCTTAAATGGGGAAACTATGGTGGAAGAGTTACACAAAGTGAGAGGTAAATAATGCCTAGGTAGTTTTTAAAAACCAGAAGGAACCTATTAGTCCAACAACCTTCTGATACATACATACAACCAGAACAAAGAATATAATGTAATATATGTCTAGGCAAGGTTTATCTGAGAGCATTTGGTCTTTGCCCAAGCTTTATCTACATGGCACATGGTAACTAAAAGTACCAGACTGGTAGAACTAACCTTCTTAGATGTTTGACAGCCATACCATGAGGCCTATACTAATTTGGACAAAAGGACATAAAGGACAGTTTTTGCTCCTTTCCCTCCTAGGTCGGCTAAGTTCTAGGGGATTATGAGCATCTCCCAAAATGTCCTATAACTGTGGTGAGTCACCTGTCCTCTTGATCAAGGAGGTCATGGAGACCCCACGAGATGGACTTGAACCAGTGTCCAGTCTACATAGAGGAGGGTCAACACAGAGGACATATATCCTCCATGCTTCCAAGCTAAGCCAGCCATGGTCAAGTAGGACCTTTGATTTATCTTCACATAGATGGAACTGGTAAAAGAATGGAGTCAGGGGTTCTTCCCAAGCCCATGTTACCCCTAAGAAACAGATCCTCAAGTGACCTTAAGAGTAAAAATAAATTGGTTTATCTGGGCAAATTGTAGGGTCTTAAACAACCAAAAGGAAAGTATAACCAAAGATTAATGGAGTCAATATAATTTTTAGGAGTCCATATGTATAGCTAAAGGCTACATAACAAGAAACAACGCCAGACATGAGATACCTTCCTGTGAGCTATTGGCAAGGGTGGCCCAAAAGACTCACAGACAGTAGCCCAGCATAGAACTGGGAAAATTAACAGCAGACCCCAATCTTATCTAAAGGAATATTGACAACTGATTGCTGCTAGATGAAGAACAGCTGTTCTTCCTAAAACAAGGATCTCTAGATAGGCTGACTAGAATCAGCAGACAGACAAGCACTGGGGAATGGCTGAGGGTACTGACAACACAGTGAACAGTAACAGGGATGACAGAGTGTATGGGCGCCAGTGTGGGGTGGGAACTATGAGAAGGTGCCATTTCGGAAGTGGGTACATAGATGAATAAGATTGTGTGTGATATTCTGTATGATATACACAGAGAAAAATCAACAAATTTAAAAAAAAGACATATTTGAGGGGAAGCATAAAAATTTACTTCATGTTACTTAGTAGAGGTGATAAACATTACCAGTGAAATCTACTTGATGACTTTATACCCATGCTCAGGTACTAAGGATCTGACTGTAACTGACTGTGACTAATAATAATCAGATACATAGAAATTAAAGACACATGTGCAAGCATCTAAGTATTAGTAGCATTAAAACTGCAGGAAACAGCATATTTTAAAATGAAATGGAGATCTTCTTTAAAGAGTAAAACTCATTCCATTTTATGTCTTACAGGGTTTATACTGAGTTCAATCACTGTGTAGACCAGGCTGGCCTTAATCTCATAACTGTGAACCTAAAATTTACAGCCACTTTTGAAAGAGATGTATCCTTGATCTGGAAATTGTTACTGAATGTGTTAAAGCTGTAATGAAATGCTTCTTCTAATCGTGTGATTATTAAATTTAAAAATTATGTAAAAAAGTTATATGAAATTAATATCAAATATGGCATCCATATAAATCCCCATAAGCTGAACATAGTCTCATGACACAAGATATAAACTGAGAGCTGGTACATCTCTACTACAGTTGAATTCATTAGCATCATGGTCTAATACTCAAATATCACATAAAATTGTGAAAAGATCAAGCACATAGTTTTGGAGAAAAAAAATGCCATTGAGAGATTTTTTTTGTATATATTCAAGATGTTATATATAAAATATATATTATTTATATATTTTTTGTTAGTCTACAGCTCTTGGGGAATCACTGCCACACTTTTTAGTATGACTTCATTTAAAATATATGTACACACATATTATGTATGCATGCATTCTCAATTAAGCTTATTAATGTTTCCCTATGGATTTTTAACACCTTTGGTGTTATTTCTCTCTCCTCCCTCCTCCTTTGCATTAGCTCCCCAATTGAGTCCAATTCCATTTTCCCATCTTCTACCTCATAGAGCCTGTGTCTTATTATCCCCCTCTTGAGAATGTCTTCTCCCCATCCCCATGTTCACTTTCTACTTTCCTTATTTCTCCTCTGGATTATATGCTCAAGTCTAAAATTTGAATTGATTTACCATATTGTTGCTCTGGCTAATTTCTGAAGATGGCAAACCCACATTTCCAAGCTTCCATCATTGACAAAGGACTGACACCATTCTAGAAATTCTCCAGATTTTCAGCACCAGATTGGGACTACTGAGATAGCCTCATGGACTAAGCAAGGACTCAGTTATATTGGCCTGTCCCGTGTGAGACAGCCACTGGGGGATAGCTCAGATCAGTGATTTACCATTCTTGTGGACTGAGCAAATACCAGGTTCTCAGGATCACAGGTGTGAGACTACTGTTATTATTATTTCAACATACACTGATTTAATAAATTATATGCGTTTTTTATCCTATCCATTCTGTTCCTCTAGAGAACCCAGACAAATATAAACCTCTATTACACGTATCATGAAATTAGGCTAATTCTCTCAATACTATTTATACAAATTTGAGGACTATGATAATATATGTTTATCTAGTAGCATCTCTTGAGGTACATGTTTATCTTTATTGTAACCATGTACGATATTAAGGAAACTGTTTATACAAATTTGAAGTTTTGATTCAACTATATTTGCAATTATAATTAAAATTTTTTAAAAATATTAACACTATGACAGAAGTCAAAATCATATATTTATATTTCTTAAAAATATAAACTAACAATTCTAACAAAAATGCTTCAAACTCTGAAAAATTTTATGAAATATCATATTTGCTAATTGTATAAATGAGGCACTTATGAAAAAATATTAGCAATAACATAAAGTATAAGAATACACGTACTACAAGAAAACTCACTTTCTGCTGAGTTTTCTTCATTAGATCAATTTTAATGTGTGACAATTTTCTCAGTTTAAATCCATGAATCCCAGTATATTCTAAAAATCTCTGATTCTGAGAATTGAAAATTCCAGGCTTGAACTTGAACTGCAGTAGAGTTTTCTTGTATAGGATAAGATATGTGGCTACCCTTCTTTACTTCTCATTTGAATTATGGGTATATTAAGAAAATCTGTCACACAATTATGATGAGTACCCAGTAAAGTGAGCACACATACACACAAACACACACACACACACACACACACACGCACACACACACACGTACCAAAGACAAAAACATCAATTTATCAAACTCACTGACATGGTAAAAGCACTACTTTAATCAGCAATCAGAAATACCTAGGCTACCTGGAAGAGAACATGACATCACATAATTAATGAATAAATAATCTAATCTCCAGGAGCTCTAAACCTTAAGATTACCATATACTAGGAGACATTTTGATAAATAAAAGACACCTATTGTTCCCTCCTATAAAAGTCATTCTCAAATCCAACAGGATTGCTAATCTGAACAAGAAAAGTTCCCCATAAACAAAAAAATATTTTAGAGATTTTACTAAATAGTATAAAGCTTACTTCATCTGCCTTTGTGCTTTCTTCACCCTAGTGAGTACAATTTCCTCTGTAATGAACTCTACCTATACTCTTCCTCATTGAAATTCTCTCAGTGGAGCTCATAAGAACTAGGGAGAAGGAGGAGTCGAAATCAAGATATCTGTAACAATCCCAGGGACCAGTGAGAAAAATATTTTTAATAGAAACTTGATAAAGAGAGTTCATATGATTTGCTCATGTTGTCAAAATAGGAACAAGACTAATAGATGAAGAAGAAGACTCTGCTATTGACTGCCTACCCAGAACTGAGTTTCTGAATAGTTTTTACCGTGGCAAAATTCCAACTGTATTATAAACAGTTCAAGGCCCTGGTAAAAAGTATTACAGTAAGAGATGCAACTATAGGCAGATTCTTTTCAAACAACTTAAATTATGAGCTGGCTTTTTAGAAGAACCTAGAAGCACAAATACAAGCAAATTCACTCCCAGTTATTTGAGTATGAGTAGAATAAAGGCAAGGTGCTCGATCCACTTTATTCTGCAGGATGAAGACAGCAGAACATTGACACTGTTGTCACATTATGTTGATCAAAAGGCACCCTGTGGTACTATTACCAAAGTACTTATTAAGTAACAATTATTTATTAAATGTCTATCATATTCTAAGTGTATGCTATTGAATTGAAAGATAATGTCCCTGTTCACTCTGTACAAGGACAAAAACTTACTGAGCAAAATGACATCAAATGTCAAAAAATTACTATAAAAGAAATTACCAGAACAAAGACTGGCCAGGAGAGGACTGTAGTACAGAATAATCAGGGCTAATCTCTTTAAAGACATATTGTTTGAGCTGAACAGAGACTTGAGTGGTAAGTTCCCAGTCCACCAACAGACAAGAATAAAGGCTCTGTAGAAATACAGGGTCTGGTCTGTGGAAGAAGTCACTGTGTGTGGATTGAGACATCAGTCTGAGAAGTGGTTTGGAAAAACGGAAAGAGATCTGCTCTTGGAGGCCTGAGAAGGTAGCATGAAACCAGTGTGGATTTTCAGCCGAACAGTAATAAATCTGATTGACACGGACACTAGTTTCCCAGACCTACAGGAACAATCACCATACACAATGTTACCTAAAGTAACGAAAATATATCCTCTCACAGTTCCAGTGGACAGTTTGTAGCTTTTGTGTTGTTAGGTGATGTTCTCTGCAAAACCTTTAAGGGAGGAATTTTCCTTGTTCCTTCAGCTTCAGACAACCCAAATGCTTAACCCAGGCACATACAGCACAGCCCCAGAGTCTGCTCCGTGCCTCAATGTCATCCTTGTTTTTGTCTTTTTGAGACAGGGTCTCTCTGTAGCCCCAGCTGTCCTGGAACTCACTATGTAGACCAGGCTGGCCTTGAACACACAAAGATCTGCCTGCCTCTGCCTCCCAAGTGCTGGGATTAAAGGAGGATGTCTTCTTTTAAGGGCATATTGGAATGAGCCTCTCTACTCCAAAATGACCTCATATGAATGAGTCACTCCTACCATAATCTTTTCTCCAAATAAAGTCACATTCTATGTGATTAGAGCTTCAGCATCTTTTGGAATTGCATACATTTTCCCCTGTGACATCATGGAAAAACTCCCTTTTGCTGCAATCAATAGGGCATGGTACTCACAGGAAATACTGAGAGAAGTTATGATATAGGTGAATAAAAACAGGCTTGGTTAGTCCGTAAAATGTAGAGAAGAGCAAAGAAAGACTTACTTATATTTCTAGGACTTTTGACCTTAACAACAGAAAAGGTTAATGGTAACATTAGCTGAAATGGGAAATATTGGCAAAACAAGAAAAAAACTTTGAATTTTAGGACAGTGTTTGTTCTTGTGTGTGTGAATGCATGTTTGTAGTTTTGTATCAGATCTTCAGGAAGAGACATAAAGTAAGTGATTGATATAGCAGTCTCAAGCCCAGAGGAGAGTTAAATAAATCAGTGTTTCAGTTACATATTTATAGCACTTGTAGCCATGGAACTGGATCAAAATCATATGAAACTGAACTCTAGAGTGCTTTAACAATTTGAAGAGTGAACTTGGGGGCTGGAGAGATGGTTCAGCAGTTAAGAGCACTGACTGCTCTTGTAGAGGACCCAGGTTCAATTCCCAGCACCCACATGGCAGCTACAAACCATCCTTAACTCCAGTTCCAGGGGAATCCGAAGGCCTCTTCTGACCTCTATGGCATTGCACAACACAGGTGCATTCACATACATGCAGGCAATATACTCATACACATAAAATAAAACTAATAAATAAAATACTTTAAAAAATAAAATAGTGAGCTTAGATAGGACTGTTTCTGAAACATGTTTGGAAATACAGAGCTTTTAAATATTTTTAAATAATGTTAAAAGAGATTTTTAAAAAATTACAAAACCTAAACAGAAAGGAGATCCTGGGTTATATTTTTGTGTGGTGTGTGTGTGTGTGTGTGTGTGTGTGTGTGTGTGTGCATTTGTATGTATATGTGCATATATTCCTTGAAAGTTCTTCCTACTATTAAGTCCCTATTCTAAAGAGACATTATGATGATGTAATAGTGTCAAATGATAAACTTAAAAGTTTGTGCATGTGCCTATTTGTCTCCACTGGTAATTGGAGTGGAAACAGTTAAAGAAACATTCCTGGAATCTAATGAAAGGAAGGGCCTTAGGGTTAAACCCTATGGAATGGTCTAACCTTGTAAAATATACCACTCTCCTTCCTGGTAGTAGACTGACACATGCTATTTGCTATGGAGGAGATTTTTTAAGGAAAATATGCTTCCTTTTTATAAATAAACTCAGAAGCTATGGATATATGGAAAATGTTTCCTATGTTGGTGCACAAAATAGAGGCTTTATAAATTAATGATGACAGGCCATATCAGGTAACATTTCACATTCTTCCCTGGCCCAGTGTACTATATATCAAGTATGGTAAAGGAAGGATGGGGAATTAATTACTTTGTGTCCTCTCCTGCTTTGTGAGTCGATGGATACCTGCATGTTTCAAATTGCTGGTTATTAAGAGTTCTGATTTTTATGATAGTTATTGACAAATTCATCATTCTTGTTAAATATATTGTTGGGAGCTGTTAGTCTATTATGTACATTGAGCTGTGGCAGTCTTGTTTACTGAGTTTGTGTTATGCACACCTAATCTGCCTAATCAGGAGGAATGTGTTTACCTAATTTGCCTAATCAGGAGGAATGTGTTTATATGGAGAGCCTCACAATACCTGACCTGGAAGCAATAGTTGTAAACAAAAAGATCAAAGAAGCCTCTGAAGTTTTTGACCCTCCTTGACCCTCAGATACAGGTGGGAAAAACAGCTGTTGATATGAATTGAGCCTTCTGTATAAAAAGGCAGAGCTGAAATAAACCGGGGCTGCAGGCACTACTGTCAGCCCTCCCAAGCATCTTTTCTGTCTCTTGTTTTTTCTTTCAATCCTCACTCCCCCTTTCAGGTACTGTCCGTCTTGGCCAGCTGGCACCGGCAATACATAAACCCTGTCATTCCAACGCTTGTCTTCCTCCTACAGGAAGAATCTCTGATGACATTTTTTCTTAGAAGGTAAGAAATTTGGGGGGAAAAAAGAGATCCTGGATTGTCACAGAGCCTCAGAACTTTGAGTAATGTCTAATGATGCTTGAGTTCAGAAAAACAGGGGTTATCAAATAATTATTTGGAGCCCTTAAGATAGTGGGCCTTAAAGAACAGTTTCAATGCTACCTCCACATGATTCTTATACTCTTCTTTAGAATAAAAATATCTACAGTATATATGTGGTAGCTAATGATGACTATCTATTTGACTATATTAATAAATGCCTAGGGTATTGGTGAAGCAGTTTGGCTATCCCTATGAGAGTGTTTCCAAATAATGACTGGGGAAAATTGGTCCTGAATATGGGTGGTACTGAATGTAGACTGGGGTCCCAATTTAAATGAAAAGGGGAAAAAAGAAAGCCACCTGAGGACCTGCACCCTTTTCTCTGCTCCCTGATCTATGAAGATGTCGCCTCCACAGATAGGAGCCAGTCTTATTACCTTGACTTCCCTTCCATGATGGTTATTCTCCTAAATAATGAACCAAAAATGCTTTCCTCTCTTAAGTGGCTTACTGTCAGATATTTCATCACAGCAATGCAGCCAATACAATGCATTAGAAGGTCCAAGACAGACATCACATTTTAAAAGAACTTTAAGTGCTTAATACGGAGTACTTGAATGAAATGATATCTTCATAAACTTACAGAAACTGGTTTCCCGCAGAAGACCTGCACAAGATCAAGCCAGCCAACATTCTAGCATGGAGACCAGAGGTATTTGGAAGCCCTAGAACTGACTGAGGGGCAACTGAACATTGATGGCTTCTGGGGAATGGAGAGTTAGTTTACTTTAAGCGTGTGGGTCCTGCTAGGATGACCATGCTCCTGCTAGGATGACCATGCTCCAGTGGATGGTGTCACGTCCTTGAGTACTTGCAAAATTACTCAAAACTTCACCCTCTACTTCTCCGTAGTGTGAACAAGATTAGGGGTCTGCATTTGATCACTGATTGCCAAGGGCAACGTATGTCTGACGTATGCTAATACTGCATGATTCCTGGCTTTACCTCCTTTCTGCTCCCACCTCCAGAAAAAGACAGACATTCATATGAAACCTCTTGGAGCAATCCAAACCCTTATTACTTTTTGTGAGTTCTTAACACTGTTGAGAAGCTTCTGGGTGCTTGCCTCTGACTTGCCAAATTCATGTGCTCTTTCCAAGGTCACTGGGCAAGCTCTTTGAGTTCATTTCACAGGAAAAGCAGCAGGACTGTCAACCATGTTGACAATCAGAGCTATACGGTTTTATGATCACTACAAACTGTTGGCAAAGGACATTTCTACAGAGCTTGTCCTTTTAGACTTATGTGAGGAAACTAGGACAAACAACATCTCCACACTCTCTTTCCCTAAAATATTCAGTCTATTACATTTTACACTCCAAAGCTCACATCAAAATCTCTTTTCAGGAATTCCTACCACTATTAAATTCTGCCTGTTTTTTCTTATGCTGTCCCTTCAAACCCAACTATGAAATGCTTACCAAGTCTTGAGTAGAACTATGGCCTATAAATCAATAATCTTTAAAGAATTTGTCTTTAAAGAATTTTGAGGGGCTGGAGAGATGGCTAGTGGTTAAGAGCACTGACTGCTCTTGTAGAGGACCTGGGTTCAATTCCCAGCACCCACATAGCAGCTACAAACCGTCCTTAACTCCAGTTCCAGGGCAATCCAAG
>NW_008353294.1:859870-863963 GCF_000622305.1 Nannospalax galili | reverse complement strand
AAAAAAAAAAGAATTTTGAAATTTAGAATGTGAAAACACTATTTTACCAAACTACAATGAGATTAAAAAGCCATAAAATATTATGTGGGGATTGAAAGGTTGTAGTGAGTGTTTTGTGCTCTGTGCTCTGGCGTTTGGCTGAGGCTGATGTTCTCAGGTGGATCTGGATGGCTGAACTGGCAGATGAGCATATCATAATTATAGGAGGAAAAGGGGGGAGAGGATTACTGGAGTGAGTAAATAATAAATTAGTTCAAAAAAATTATCCTGTGCCAGAGCCAGTTGTGGAAAATAACAATGGCAGCACAATATTTGAATCTTTTGCATCAAATAAGCAAATAAAAGCAAATGCAAAATGGAAAGCGTGTGAAAAATATGCATTGCAGAAAAAGTCAATATATGGAGACAACCTGTGCCCATCAATGAAGAAAGAGAAAAAAGAAAATGTAATGAACAGTAGAACAATATTCAGCCATTCAAATAAAGGAAATACTTCTACTTACAACATGCATGAACCTAGAGAATATTATAAGTGAAGGATGAATAAACCTTTAATACACAATGGAAGAACTATAGCTAATGACTTGTTTGGTTCACATTTCCATAAAAGAGATAATTAGAAAAGTTCATGTACATATTAAATTATTCATTTGCAGTAATTTTTTTCTCTGTGGGTAAGGATATAAAAACCTTTGGTTTTTACAATTATGAAAACTAAACCAGCTGACAAGGCAACTTCATAAACTCAAAAGACAAGCTAAAGTACATATGGGCACAGTATCAGGATCTGTGAAGGAAAAAAAAAATACTAAAGGAAGTAAAAATGCATCTAGTGGACCTGAAAGAAAATAAATCTAAAATAATCAGTAGATAAGACTTCCAAGGTAACTTCAGAAGAGTCAATAGGAAGGGTGTAGACTTAACCCAAATCATGTAAGAGTGCATAGGAGTCCCTGGTAAGGAGCTGGAGAACATGAGGAGCTGTCTGGGAGGAACTGACTCTGTATACCTCGACTCTTCCAGGACAGAGTCAGAATCTGATGAGAAAGTACTAAGAATACAATCATAAATTAGTAGAAAAAGTGATATTGGAAAAAAATTACACCTAAAAGTAAAAGAAGTGAAAGAAATAGGACATCTTAAAAATTAAGTCACCACTCATTGTTAACTACAAAAAAATAGTAACAGATTTTTATACAGTTTTTTAAATTTTTATTTATGTGTATCTGTGTGAATGTATGCAATGTGTGCAGGTGTCTGGGAAGGCCAGAAAAGAATATAGGATCTCCTCGAGCTGGAGTTAAAGGAGGTTGTGAGCTATCCGTTGTGGGTGCTGGGAACTGAACTCAGTTCCTCTTGAAAGAACAGGAAATGCTTTTAATCACGGATCAATCTTTCCAGTGCTGTAAGAAAATATTCTGACAAAAACAACTAGGGAGAAGAGTTTATCCTGACTCACAGCCAAAATACAGTCTGTCATGCTTGGGAAGCCACAGCAACAGGAGCTTAAAGCAGCTCGTCACATCACATCCACAGTCAAGAGACAGAAAGCAGTGAATACTGCAAGGAAAGATTCCGAAGGTAGAAAAGAGGTCCTGAATGGCAGCCTTCCAAACTTTAGGAAGATAATATTCAAACAAAAATGAGAACTAAAAAGCATTTGAATTTCTATGGATTGAATTGTGAGCCTCAACAACAACAAAAAGCTCATATGTTAAAATACTAATTCCCAATACCTCAGATTATAATTTTTCTTAGAGAGAGGGTTTTTACAAAAATCATCCTGCAAAAACAGATCAGGATGAGCCTATATGCAAGGTTAATAGTATTCTAGTATAAAAATGAAATATAGAAACAGATACTCATGTAGCAAGAATGACATGAGAAGATCGGGTTATGAAAAAGGAACTAGCAAAATCAAGGACAAAATCATAGGAAATTTTGCTCACATCTCTCACTTGGAATCATGATTCCACATTTTGGATTTTTCCAGAGCCTCCAGAACTTGGGGGCAACATATTTCTTTTGCTTGGTCCACACCATTGATTACAAAAGGCTTAGAATATATAATACAGCAATCAGATTCCAAAGAGTGCTGACATCTGGGAAGATAATGTGGAATAGAATAAAATCCTCACAGACAAAGAAAATGTACCAGGAAGATATGTCCATAAAACAAATGAGCACTGTCTTGTACCAAAAAGGACAGAGTAGCAGCTGATAACAAAATGACGGGTAAAATTTAGAAGACTCGGAAATGATATATTAGGCATCAAACAGAACAAATCATAAAAAGATATTTATAGAAACAAATGATCAAGAGGTTAAAAATGCTGCTAGGGAATATTAAACAGCAAGAATATGCAAAGAATATGCAAAGCAGAGAAAGCTAAAATTCCCAGAGAACAAGTCAAACCATGAAAACAAATAATACAAAAATATGACAGAAGAAACCTTGTACAAGTGGCTAGAGCTCATCCTGTAGCCCCATCAGGCTTCAGAGTCACAGGAATCCTTCTTCCTTGGGTTCTGGAGTGCTGAGATTACATACTTTAGCCAGAACTCTGACTCAAAAAAAAATTTAATAAATAAAAAAGAAAATCCTAGTGAAATTTCAAAATTTTTAAGATAAAGGGGGGAAAATCACCTGGGCATCAAGCTAAGGCAGAAAACAGAAATAAAAAAAGAAAATATAATTAGGAATTTACTTGGAATATAATATTGATCTTTATCAAAATCTTCAAATCAACACTCTTTACTTTCTCCGGTCTTATTATTAGTTCTTTATTTCAATTTCTTTCCATTAATAAGACTTGGAGAAATATTGTTCAATCAGTTTTCTAAGTCCCTAAAGAGAAAGAAAATGATTTAAGTTCATCAAACTGAAGCACTAAAGTCCCCCAAATACCAATAAGCAATGCTGGGATGAGCTGACAAATGAGATGATAAACCAGTCCCAAACCCCGATGGGACATTGTTACCTTGTGACTGGACCACAGGGTCATTCCTTCCCAATGAGGAAGGTCACACACTCAAAACAGTAGAAAGATTTCTCAGTGACATGAGGAATTGGATTTTTATTATTCTTAAAATATTGATATCCACATCTGTCAGTGAATAGAGCACTTTTTTAAAAAATGATGTTAGGTAACTCAAGTGAAAAACATGTAACCTCAGATTTTTTTCTAATGTGTATTATGTGTTGTTAAAATTCAATCCTTGAGGGAGATGTAAACAATGTCCACCTCTTCCTAAGGTTCCAATGACAAAATCAGGTATGATTCCACCACAGTTCACTCTGAGTAACCAATTTATTGAGTTTACTTGCAGAGGATAGATAAGGGATTACTTACAGAAGTCTGCTTGCTACTCCCCCTAAGACCACACCAGAAAGTCTTCACCCTGGATGGGTGATGGCTCCCATAGCCCAGAGAGATGAAGATCCCCTCTCCCCTAGATTTACCTGCCTATACACTCTAGCCCCTCCCTTAGGACATGTGCAATAAGTGCAGAATTACCCACAGTAAGTTGGAAGGATGCTCAGGTAAAGTCCTATGATCTTCCCCTACCCTCCCATGAGGGGAGGTTAACAGCCAGCTGTGATGATCTTTTGCAGGAGGATACAGCTAAACTTGGTTATTTTGTGTAACAGTCCTCTGCAACAGTGTGTCTCTGTGTGGGGGTGTTTGCAGAGTCCAAAAGGGGGCATTGGATCTGCTGGACTGATATTATAGGCAGTTGCGAGCTGACCAACATGGGGCCTGAGAACCAGACTCTGATTCTTTGAAAGTCATCCCTCCATTCCCATGACCCAGGAAATTTTATATTCGGCAAATCTGAATTTAAATAAAGAAGGTAAAGATATTTCTTTAAACACAGAATAATGGAGTTTATGCCAGTGAACCTTTCTTGGGAGTATTACTAGAGAATGGGCATCATATAACCAAATGATGTCGGTAATTATGAAAATGGGATATTGAGGAGAATATATATGACATTTTCCTACATGTTCTTGGTGACTATCCTTAAAGCAGTAATATTTGTACTATTCTAAGATGTCTTTGCTTTAAATTAGGGGCTCAATACCATGGAC
>NW_008353294.1:853266-859733 GCF_000622305.1 Nannospalax galili | reverse complement strand
AATTTTAGAAAATTTAGAGTGGATTTTTAAAAAGTTAATTTTAAAACTAGACCTAAATACAAATTGGAAGCTGTCACTATGAATTTTTTAAATAATATGCCTAATACAATATACCTAGAGGCAATCGGGCATAAACATGAAAAATACAATTGGGTTATTAAATTATTTTCACATTGTAAATAGTTACATAATATATATATTGTGTATAAATTAAAAATATTCAAATATATATACTAGAATTTATATTGTTTCCTAATCAAATTTCTATTAATAATGAGTTGATTTTAAAACAGTAAAATTATTGGGTCATTCAACTGAAAAATAGCAAAAGCCAGGCAATGTGGTACAGCTGTGTTCACCCCTGGATTCCTGCGCAAGACCGTGAACAGTGGCCACATTTTCCTAACTCTGTCTTGTGGTTTGTAAGGCCACTCATTGGTCACAGGAGGAGCTACTTGGATAGGTAGTTTGGTTCTTTCTCTTGACCTAGATAAAAACAAATTTTAAGAGTGGTAGCCTTATAATAACTCATGAAACAAGATATTATTGTTGTTTATGCATGTTCTTTATTTTTAGAATGTAGAGAATTTTAAAAGTTATTTATAGAATTCTGTTGGGTAGGCATGTCCTCAGAGGAAAACAGAACTGAACCCCCAGAGATTCAGAGGTGGCTTAGAGGCATTGGGGGAAGGAGGGTCTATAGACAGACACTGAGAAACACTGAGCACACTGGGAAAAAGGGGAGGGATAGTCGCCATTTTGGAACTGATCAGGTGGATTGGGAGAGGGACTCTAACTGATGGCTTGGATCTCAAATATGGGAGAGAAAGAGCCTATGAGAATTCATCTAAGTGACCCTTTCCTAAATGCCATAAACTTTACTTGGTAAACCCAAGTAAATATTCTTATTCCCCAAATTGTAGCTTAAGAGGGATATTGTGGTGGTTTGTCAAGCTGGGTTAGGATCACGTGACCTGGGGATCCCCAGAGAGTGCAGGGGTCTCGCAAAGGAAAATTTGGCATGACAATTCTTAAATCGATATTGAAGATTGGTATTCTACCCTTAATCATATTGAACATATGTCCACTATTGTCACAGTTCTGTTTAGTTAAAGAGGCATTTTAGGAGTTAATGGAAACCATAAAGGCTGAAAAACAGCAAATTAGGTTACATTGTACCAAGCCTGAGCTCACAGCTGAGTTCACACTTCACATTAAGGAGTATTAGAGCAAGCATTTGAACAAGATTTCTTTTAAACTTATTTGAAATTAGAGAAGCAGAAACATCACATTTGCCCAACAACAATATTAAGCAGTTAAAAATTATCAAAACCATTTTCTAAATCTAAGACACTATAGCTCTAAACCACCACTAGTTTGAGAGTACACATATGGGGCTTGCAGAGAGCAACCTAATTAAATATATGCAGAATTACACTGTCCTGTACCATGAGCACCTCTCCCAACACATATTAATAAGCTCCCCAAATAGAATGACATCTGTTCATCTTTTCCTTATGTTGGTAACTAATGAGTCTAACTCCCACTAAGATCTGAGAAAATCTTTTTTCTCAACACCCAGGGCCCCTGAGGTAGAAAGCCCATCCATTTCCTTTATTATTTAATAATGTCTGAGAAAAAAATAGTTGCAACCCTGTGTTTCTATTCAGAATGGGAGCAGAAATGAGAGGGTGCGTGAGCTTCCATGTGTCTGTGATAAAATCGCTATGCCTAAGTGAACAAATGAGTGGATTATGAGAAAATGAAAAATCACACTTGAAGAAACTTATTCATTATAATTTAATTAGACTATGCACACCTATGCTCTAGGAACTGCTCTAAGCACTTTATTGTTATGACTTATTTAATCTAAAGAATACTTCTTGAGAGGAACTCTGGGTCTCTGAAAAGAGGAAACTGAAGCTCAGACAAGTAGCTTTCATGATACTCCTCAGCAAGCAGCAGGAAAAGCATGGTTTCAATGCTTCGCTTTCTGTCTGTAGAGCAACCACTCAGAAGTTCATATAGCATCTTCCTGTGTTGACACCATCTAGAGGCACAGCAGGAAATTCTTCTGTATCCTTGATGTCTGTACTGTCCCTGAAAATGTGTACCTATCTATGGCATATTGTGTACTTGTTACTGCTTTCTTTTAGCTGGACTCTATTTCTGATTATCATAAAGAAGGAATGCCCCTTCCCTACTCACAGCCTTCCCACCCATGTACTGACCCCTCTGTTTTTTTGTTTTTGTGTTTATTTTTCTCATCCACCTAATCAGTATAATCTAGGAAGAATAAAGGAGAATTCCAAGATCAGATGCATCCAACAGTGGATGGCATGTGCCCTCTACAAAAATCTCCATCTTAATAATTATACAGTGGCAGGCTGGAGATATAGCTCCGTGGTTAAGAGCACTGGCTACTCTTATAGAGGACCCAGGATCAGTTCCCAGCACCCACAGGGCCATTAAGAACCATCCACAACTCCAGTGCCAGGGGATTCTGACGCCCTCTTCTGACCTCCACTGGGCATTGCAATGACATGGGTGCATTTAATAACACGCAGGCAATACACTCATATACATAAAATTAAAAAATAAATAAAATTTTAAAAAATTAGACAGTGGCAAACTGCTTCCTCTATGGATATTGAATGAGCTTCAAGTTTTGCTGAGTAAGTCCCTTCATACCTTGAAATCTGACTCAAAGGCCAATAACAAGGAAAGAGAAAAATTGACATTCTGTGCAGCAAATTCTAATGCTTTGTAGAATGTTTTATTCAGTTATCAGCTAATTAGGATGGCCTGAACGTGAAAAGAACGATATTGAGGAACTTGTAGTGATTTGTTTTTGTTTTTGTTTTTGTTTTAGAGTAGATTCTAATTGCGGAGGCAGACTAAACCAAATAGTGTACCAGCTATTTCAGGAGTAAATTAAAATAAAGCTGAAAGCCACATCTTGGGTACCTCTTTGGTCTGCAGAAAGATGATAGGACACAAACATCAGTGAATAATTGCAGTAGACTTGTTGCATTTAGACACTAACAATACATGCTATTCAATTGAAATTGAATTTTAGATAAGCAGTTTTCTTTGAGCATTTCATATATGAGTTTACATCATTGCACCCCTTCTGCTCCCCGTGTGTGTGTGCATGTGTGTGCGTGTGCACGCGTGCGTGTGCGCGTGTGTGTGTGCGTGTGTGTGTTTGTGTGCGTGTGTATGTGTGTGTATAAAACTTTCTGATCCTTTCAGTGCTGCTCATCTGTGCATGTGTTTAGGGCTGCCCACTTGGGATTGGATAGCTCATTAGGATGCTTGTCCCTGGAGTAAACAGATTCTTCCTCCCTCAGGAATCATTGATTGCCTGCGGCTGTTCATCTATGGTGGACCTTGTGAAATGTCCCCATCCACATTAGCATGTCAGCTGCTGTTGTCATACAGATCTTGCTTAGGCCACCTTGTTGTTAGGATTCCACAGGTTCAGCTTCCCTATCATGTCTAGAAGAGAATAGTTTTTTAATATTTTATTATTTTTATTTTATGTGTATCAGTGTACTTCTTGCACATGTGTAAGTGCTCCCATATCTTCCAACTCCCACTGAGTCAGAAGAGAGCGCTGGATCCCCTGGATCTGGGTTTACACAGTGTTGTCAGCTGAGAATCGAACACAGGTCCTCTGCAAGAACAGACAGTGCTCTTAACTGCTGAGCCATCTCTCCAGCCCCTAGACAAGAATAATTTTTAACTGTATGTATGTTCTTAATATTGTTAACCCTAGTTTTAGACTACATAGATTCAGAGGCCTCAGTCAATGTTAAGGTATCAATAGATGCAAAAGGACATAGAGCTCTAGGTTTCCATCTCTCACAAGTTGAAATAAAGCACCTGAAGTAAATGTGAGCAGGTGTCAGAACACTTGAGTAGACTCATGGAAGTGTTATTAAACAGATTTTGCTGAGGCAAAGACTTAACTACATTTAGAAGTGAATCATCTCATTTGAAGTTCTTAGAGAAATTATAGATTTATTTATAGAATTTAACTGTGAGAATTCAACCTATCTGTACTATAGGGCTTAAGAGAGTCACTGAACATACCACACATGCAGACTCACCACCTCAAGCTCTATTCACATTCTAATCCAAACAGACAACTACACAAGAGCTAACTGAGTTTGGATTCTTAAGGGTTTGTTACCAATGAATTAACTGGCAATTTTTTCTCTGGTCAGATAGAAATTCTGTATAGGCAAGTAGTGATTCTTTAGGAGATGGTAGAGCTGAGCCCTTGAGTAACAAAATGTATGGGCTGTGCTGAGACTCGGAGGTTTATAGCTCCAATCTATAAAACTAGAGACTTATGGCTCCAGGCTTTACATATTAGATGTGAATAGCACCATGTACTCAAGGTAGAGGCTTACTGCTCTGAGTTTCCTGGTCAGTAGCCTGGTTCTTGGCAGCTAGTGAAATCCTAGCTAGTGACAGTAGCAGATGGCATTAGTCAGGGCCAGCTTAATGTGAGTATCTAGTGTTAGTACCCTTGACCTTCATTCAGTCTTGGCAGCTTCCAGAAACCCTTCTAGTGACCAGGAAGTGCAATGGCTCTCCAACTCACTTCTGCCATCTGCAGTCTTGGCTGTCTTCCTCCTCTCACCTTCCCTCTGATCTTGGTTGCTACTGCCTTTATATCCTGCTTCTTCTGCCCTATCCGCTCTCTGAAACTGCTACTGACTTCTTACCATTACTGCCATGGTGGTGGTGGTAGTGGTGGTGGTGGTGGTGGTGGTGGTGGTGGTGGTGGTGGCGGCAGCGGCGGTGCTGCTGCTGCTGCTGCTGCTGCTGCCACCTCTACTGCTGCTATTTCTGTGTTACCAGCTGTGCTCACTACACAGAATGAAAAGAAAAGGCCATTCAAGAGATACATTTTACTAGGACTGAAGTTTGCAAAATGAGTGGATAGCACAAGAGAGTGTCTTGTGGATGACTCGCCAAATAAGCTGAATAGCCTGGCAGTATGTCCAGAAGAGGTCATGTGGCACTGCTGTGGCTTGCAAGTAAAGAATGTTTTAGCAGCAATCACAGCATGACTTCCAATTCCATTAATCACTGGCTTTTTGTTGAGTTAAGAATGTGCTCCCATTCATATCCTCAGATAAGCTGCAGGGTCAGCTAAACTTCAGCAAGTTTTGTCTTATCAGGCATACTGTTACCTCTGGAGGCCTGTGCAAGGTATCAAGAAATGTTACGATCAGCAAGGAGGGCCTCCTAGAGCCAACAAAGTCATGGCTTTGATTGCACTTATCCCTAAAGCTGATGTATTCACAGAGTAATCTGAAAGTATCCAAAATAGCCAGGATGCCATAAGTGCAGTCCAACTGGTTAAAAGATAAGTGACTTTTGACTAGCAGTTACCTAAGGTTGTCCATAATAAGAGAAGAGTCTACTGCTGTTTTTCAAAGGCCTGAATGGCCTTCTCCCTAAAAATCATAGGGCGCTTACAAAATAAAGACTTAAGAAAGCTCAAAATAAAGCTAACATTCTCAGTAGCATTTCATAGAGCATTTAATAATGCTTAAAAGTGTTTCACCCATAACTCTGCTTTAATAAAGTTGGGTTTCTCTATCTCTTTCAGTCTGAATTGTTTTTAAGGGGCACTGGATATCACAAAGATCACATCTGGCTCTGGGTATTCATTACTTAAGAAGAAAGATCTTTTCTTAAGAGGGAAGCATTCTCAGCCTTACGCAATTCTATAACAAAATTCAGTATTCTATGGTAAGAACACTGCAGCATGGGACCCCAGAGCCTTCTCATGAAAGAAGGGAGACCTTCTCTGGGAGTGGGAGTATGAGCATTTAATACCAGATCTCCCTCCCTTGGGAAGCAGAGGTAGGCAGATCTCTGTGAGATGGGGGCCAGCCTGGTCCACACAGTGACATAGTGACTTCCAGATGGACTGGGACTAGGGAGACCCTGTCAAAATGAGAGAAAGAAAGAAAGAAAGAAAGAAAGAAAGAAAGAAAGAAAGAAAGAAAGAAGAGAAGGGAGGCCTTCTGTTTTATTTGCTTTGTTAGACATCATTAATGGCAGGGGCTTAGGAGGATAATTGGAAATATTGGATATGAAAAATTCTAGAATGAGTGCAGTCAGTGACCATGAAACAATGAGAAGTGATCAAGTTGTTAAATGTTTGGTTTTTCACTCTTGAGAGAGTTGACAACTTAAAGAATGAATGAAACCCACAAGGATGTGAAAAACTCAAACAATTCTAAAACTTGAAGTTGTGGATTAATAACTTGCAAAAGTAACATAAGCAAACTAGATTCCCAGGAAGGCAGAAACAGTTTTTTTTTTTCCATCTTTCCTCCTTTATTTAAGTACCAGCTGTTTTCAGAATATGATGTGATTATGCATGTGAGCATGCATGCACATGCACTCATGTATAAGTACAGCAAAACAAGAAGAGG
>NW_008353294.1:846791-851691 GCF_000622305.1 Nannospalax galili | reverse complement strand
ATAAGCAAACTAGATTCCCAGGAAGGCAGAAACAGTTTTTTTTTTCCATCTTTCCTCCTTTATTTAAGTACCAGCTGTTTTCAGAATATGATGTGATTATGCATGTGAGCATGCATGCACATGCACTCATGTATAAGTACAGCAAAACAAGAAGAGGTATGGAACATCATCATATAATTATGCTTTGGATAACTAGCTTAGGAACATACAATTGATGGATGAAAATTAATGTAATATGGAAATACTGAACTATGACATTATGACTTTGTTTCTGTATGGTAGATAAGTACTAGCAAATGTATTTGACAAGAGCCTTATGTACTTCTAATAGTAAGCTTCATAATAATTGTGCTTGATATACATGTAGGAATAACAGAACATTGTAATAGTACTGTTAAGCTTTTAGCCTTATAAACTTCTACGTTAGATTGGTGTTTAAAAGCTGTAAGAATTAAAAATTTTCCATTCTAAGCTTCAAGATAAGACAGGCAAACCCACAAGATCCTCAGGCCTGAGCCTTTTGAAGAATGTTGCTTCTTGCAGTGGTCTGTAGGAAGCACCTGGTACAATGTACCATATTTGTTAAAATAGCTAAGATTGTACTGGCCTCAGCAATATACCATATTACTGGGAAATGTTAAAACCCCACACTTGTTGGAACTGTCTGCTTTTTATAAAAATGCCATTTAATTTCCTATAATAGTTTAAGGAATAAGCATACTTCTGTGCTGGAAATCTCAAGTCCACCAATATAATTACTGCCAAGGGATGATATGAAAACTCCAATTAAAACCTTTATGGATTTCTGGTCTGAGCCCCAGTTTCTCTGAGGCTTGAGAAATAAAGGGTAGCTTCTGCTTCCCGAGTGTGGTTTGTGCTCTCTTGCTGGATCAGGTCAGTCTCAGGTTAATTCCAGTAACACAATATACAGTTTTTCAAATCGTGGACTAAGGACTGAGTTACTTTTACACAACTGAATAGTGCTTTATATTACTTCAAACTGAAGGTAAGAACATTTCAGGGTCTACATAGTAGAAACTGACTTTAAAATTTAACTGTTTTAGCCTATATTTCTGATAATGGGATTCCAGAAATATAAATCTAAATCTTTATTATATTTGAGATTTTATAACTGGGAGGTGTTTAATTAAAAGTTTTGATATCTCAAAGTAGCTGACATTTCATTATGACATTCATGAAAATAATGAATTATAAACTTTCATCCATAGAAACAAGATGATTCTGGGGATGAAATTTAACTAAAGGGCAAATCTGATCCATTTCAGAGATGCCTGAGGGTGCAATTTAATCCACTATGTCAACATATAGTCTAAGGTACAGAGAAGCACTCACCATCAGTACTTGGAGGGTATCCTCTTGAAGTTGGAGCCACATCATTCTAACAGGCAGTAATCAAAGCTGCCCTACTACTGCTCATTTACTGACCTGAGATTAAGCACAATAGAGTAAAAGAAAAAGTAAAGAATCTATAGGATGGGACTGGAGAGATGACTCAGCAGTGAAGAGGACTGGCTGTTCTTTCAGAGAACCCATGTGGCAGCTAAAAACTCTTCTGGCCTCATCAGGCATTGCACACCATGGTGCACATACATACATGTAGACAGAGCACTCATACCCTCAAAATAAAAATAAATCAATAACAATCAAAACTGCATATGACCCTCCCCTCTGCCTTGTTCCTTGACTTTCCCAGAAGTGAAGTGGTACAGGAATGTGGGGATAAAGTAAATTAAAGCTCAGTAGCCACTATGAATCCCTTCCAGTGTGATTTACCCTAGAATAGAGACAAAGAATCAAAAACCAGTTATTCAAATGAAAACTCATTTATAAAAAGCCAATATTGTACCCTTTCACACCTGAAGGAAATGACCACCATTCCTGGATTCCTCACTCCTTGTAAATCACTAGAATATCTCTAATATTTATAGGCAGTGTTCTTTTGTTTGGAAAATATAGTTAACTAGCATTACATTGAATTGCTAATCCCCTTAATTCCTTCATAAATTGGATTAAGTATTTATTTGTTTATTTATTATTAGGTGATTTTGCTTTATTTTTGTTCTTGTTTGCTTGTTTGTTTTGGTGGATTTTGAGAGTTAGGGTCTCCCTGTAGCTACACTAACTGGCCTAGAATTCATGTAGACTAGGCTGGTTTGAGTCTCATAGATACTGCCAGCCTCTGGCCTCCTTCATAATTTAGTAAGAGTGATTCATCTAACAATTAAATTTAATGTCAACTGCTTGAAATCATGCATTTCAGGTGTGATTTTAGCTGAAATCCCTTATAGATAAGGGTTTTGTTTTGTTACTGTTTGGGGGTTTGGGGAGGTATTATATTTATTTATTATTGTTTATTTCGGTATTTTAGGCAAGGACTTGGTCTCTAGCTCAGGCTGGCCTGGAGCTCAGGATCCCACTTCCTCTGTCACCAAGTAACTGTTTTCCCAGCTGTTTACTCATACCTTACCATCTCATCAAGTCTTTCTTCACACAATGCTCCAGCAATTTGGACATGGTAATTTCAATGACTTGCTTAGTATCCTGTGAAATGCGTTCATTGTCTAGTGAACATATGAAACATTATCTCATTGACAAAGCTCAAGGTCATTCACAGCCTGATTCTAGCCTTGTTCTATACAGCCCCATATTTTGCTGTGACTAACTTCATGCTTCTTGTGCTAACAACATAAAACTGTAGAATCCAAGCCAGGCATGGTAACACATGCCTTTAATTTCATCACTGGAGAGGCAGAGGCAGGCAAATCTCTGTGAGTTCAAGGCAAGCCACGGCTACATAATGAGAACATCCCTCAAACAAACAAACAAAAATCAAAACAAAGCAAAATAACTTTTAAAAATGTGGAATACTCAGGGACACAGTTTAACTGCTGAGTCTGCTTATATGCCATGCTGTTTCTCAAATGCCATCTCTTCTTCTTTATTAGGAGCTGTTTGAATTTTGAAATCTCAGCTAGAATGTTCCTTCCTCCCGTATCTGGAGAGTAATGAGAAGTGTTTACTTCATGCTACAATGATATTCACTGCAGACTTCTGTGGTAGCACTTTCCACATTATTTATAATTATCTGATTGTCCAGTAGATTTATACTCCTCAAGGACAATGATTTAAGCATAAGTACATAATTACTTCCTCCGCCTGAAAAATAGAAGGTATTCAGCAATTATATATTGAACAGTGAATAAATGAAAGAATATAGTCTATGGTGAGCAATCACAGAGAATTGATAGAAAATCTTTCAATGTATCTTGCAATTCAAAGTTGTTGGAGTGTAAACTGATATACCATTTTTGTATAGAAATATCTTTCAGGTTTAGCACATAACACCTTTTCTCAGCAATTACATTTTTAGAAAAATATCCTGCATAAAAATCATAGTAATAAACATAGTTGCATGCACACTAGTGACTAGTCACTTGTAGATCATTATAATGATTAATTTTCAGTCAACTTGGCTATGCCACGAAACTCAGGTTTAGCTCAAACACTTGTCTAGATGTTTCTTCAAGGATATTTTTAGACATTGTTAACATTTAAATCTTCATACTGCAAATAAAAATTATCCTTCATAATGTGAGAAGGGACCTTACAATTACCTGAAAGCCTAAAGAGAAAAGACTGAAACTTCTCCATAAAGAAAGATTTGGGCGACAGACTGCATGAAAGATCAGTTAGCCTCAGCAGCTCTACACATTGATGGACTCTACCCATCTTGTAGTTTCTGGACTTGTCAACCCCCCACAGGTACATGAGCCAGTTTCTGTTCATGTTTCTTTTCTTCACCCCAGACAGATAAATGAAGAGATGAGATGGTGAAATGGAAAGTGGGGCAAAGGAGAGAAGGAAGGGGGAAGGGAAGAGGAAAGGAAAGAAGCATCTCCATGGTGTGGTGGCACATGCATGCAATCCCAGCAAGCATGGACTGCATATGAGGTTGTGTACAGCTTGAGCCTCATAGTGAGACCCTATCTCAAAGAAAACAAAGGGAAGAAGGAAGAAAGGAGGAAGGGAGGCAGGGAAATGAATGTGCACATACATAGATACACAGAGGTACTGCTTCCTTGGAATACCCTGACTACAACTGCAAAGAATTGTTTAAATTAATCTCAGTTTTTTGACCTGAATAAATCAGTATTACTATGCTATTATCAAAAATAATAAATTTTTTGGTATTCAAATAGATAAGACATTATGAAATTTGTTAGTTTAATACATTACTACTTTTAAAAATCTATCCACATACATATATAAATGTATAATTCATTACCAATTGGTAAAATTTATTATCTGAATAAGTGACTATTATTACTGTAAAAAATAACAAGATCACTTTTAAGAAATATAAACTAGTTTATGACTTTTCCCACATACAACTTCCGTGCATTTATTTTACTGGAATACTAATTATCCTTCCCTCTCTCTCAGCTTACATTTGACAGCATGAAAACACATTCCAGGAACTCAGTTCATGAAGTATCTTTTCTTAGAGGGATTTCTGATTCACTCTTTCCAAGTAACATACTTACTATTTCCTCTGAGTCACCCCTGAATTCTGAATAAACACTTAAACTATCCAAAATAATATGTCACATGTCTATTCTTTGTTTTGGGGATGTTTTCTTTTTTCTCTATGCTTATTCCTGTCATAATTTATTCATTCAACAAATGTATAGCCAATATATATGAGTTTTCTAGGACTTGTGAAAGAACAGTGCATTAGTCAGGGTTCTCTAAAGAAACAGAACTGGTAAAATGAATACATATGTGTGTGTCTGTGTGTGTGTGTGTGTGTCTGTGTGTATGTGTGGTGTGTGTGTATGTGCATATGTCTGTTTGTGTATGTGTGGTGTGTTTGTGTGTG